>NW_017535208.1:35402-77792 GCF_001853355.1 Bactrocera latifrons
ATAATATCTAATACATATGTATAAAATGCATAGAAGAGTGTTATATGCTAGCACGTGTGCAGCACACTTTGCGCCCTAAAAATGCATTTTGTTTGCTTCCGTTTCTATTTATTTGTGATTTCCGTTTCAATGCCTCGACTGGTCTTTTGTCGATGCCGCAAAAAAGTATATTTTAATATTCTCACTGCCGTGACAAACCCCCTACATATGAATATATGCAGTTTTTATTTTAATAAAGAAGAAATACCTATGAATCGGCGCTCTGTTGCTAGGCTCACTCTTACTGCGACTCGTAAGTCCCCAGCAAAACCGTTTGTAGTCCCTGCCACAAATATTACACGCATTGGCGTGCCTACCTATTGAGGCGGTACGTTTTGCGGTCTAACTGTCCGTTATTTTGTCGGTTGGTTTGCGGCAATTGCAATTGTGGCATTGGCCGTCATTGTTGCTGTTGTTATTGTTGTTTGCGCTGCTTTAACTACTGCTACTATTGAGAAGCGTGTACTACGAGCTTGATTATTGTGTACTAACACTCTTGCAAATTGTCATTGCTGTTGCTGCTATTACATGAGTTTTGTTGTTGCTTTAGTGCACTCAACCTGTCTTGAGTTTGCATTTGTGGCCACAAGCTGCACCGCAGACAGACACGCAACGACAAACAAAACAATTTAAGGCTTCACACATGTTATATGTACATATGTAGACAATGCACATACATATATACCGTCATGTGTGATTATTGACGAAGAGTATTCAACAAATTATGTTTATAGTTTATACTCGTACATTGTAGCTGTGAAAATGTTGCCTACATTTCAGCGCCAAGATTAAAAATCTGTTTGGATTTGATAGTGATGGACAAATAAGTCATTAAACTTTCGATTAAAAACCGGCAAAAGTTAATTTAAAGAATTTTTTGACATTTGGTAACCAAAAGCATAGCAGAATACTATACATCCATCCATGTCCGTTTTTTTTTTCAAATGTATTATATTGATTAAATAAAGAAAATGGAATTTTTTTTAGATACATATGTGGTTTTCAAGAAGAAATTGAGTGTATTTTTTTTAATACACAGTTCCTTGTCCACCTCCGAACAGGTCCAACGGAGTGAAGGTCTTCCTCTAGCCTCTATTCAGCCCTGCAATTCGAATTATTTTACAGCAGTGGATGTAAGGAGCCACATGATAGGGACGGAAACCTCCTTTGCTGTCGAATGGCTCGAAGAGGTCCTTCTCGATCCTGACGGAGCTTTTGGCATTGCTCAACCGCAGTTTACACAGCCGTATTAGTTTTGCGGAGATACCAAATTCAGACAACGCGACATAAAGGCAGCTGCTTTTCATGCTGTCAAAAGCAGCTTTGAAATCGACGAAGAGGTTTGTGTCGATCCTCTTTTCACGGGTATTTTCCAAGATTTGGCACATGGTGAATATCAATACAATCAGTTTGTTGTTGGTGGTCTTTAAGCTTTCATATAATAAGCTCACCGGCTAACCGCAAAGTAGTTGGTGCAGATTGTGTAGTCTCCGTTTTTGTGGATTGGGCTGAGCGCATATAAATTCCAATCGTCGACTTTCGTGCGACCATATTCTACAAAGAAGCTTCGCTTTGTAATTCTTCAGACGGGTAATTATTATTGTACTCCGTCGTCATCGATTGCGGAATCGAGTTCTCCATCTGCTGGTGTTATGCTTACACTGCAATTCAGCAGGCTTCAAAAAGGGATTTTCTGGTCTAGTCCGAATAAAAGTCAATTTAAAACCCTAGATGAACATATAAGTCGCTAAGATTTATGTTAGATCTAAATTGTATGGTGTACGTAACGTTTTATAACATTTTTAAAAGATATATAAAACCGCTTTTCTTAGATTTGTACTGTTTGTTTACGATTGGAAAAGTTAGTCTGGCGATTTTTACCATTACTTGAATTGTTTTTTTTTTTTTTTCTAATGGAACCACGGTTTCAGATTTGTTGAAAGTGTTGTAGAATTATCTACTCTAGCACGAACATACAAATAGATTTGAGTGATGAATTTATTGAAGGTGACTTCCATCGAAAACTTGCCTAATGTGATTCATGGCCCATCATTTTTAATAATAATCGATAACATCGAAAAAGTAAAACAATTGGTTTTTCGTTTTCATCTGTTGTAAACGAAGATATAGTAGTGGATCTCATCTCACCCTATCGATCGACTCAATATACTTTTATCAATGTTTTGGGTACTAAGCCTGTCAAAGGATCATTACTGTTAACGAGATGACGTTACAAAAATTAGCCGATACCAAAAAATAAACCAAATTCGCTGAAAATACTATAGGTCGAAACCTTAATAAGGGTATGAAAAATTTGAATAAGCGTTGGCTCAAAAGGGACCTATTTTGAAGTCAATAATAAAGATCCGAATTAAAATACATGAAAATATTTTTTCTTGTAAGTACGGGTAAAATTTGATTATGTGTTTTGGTATTGGGTATAATTTTAAAGATTTTCGCATGAAAACCAAATTCGAACTCATTCATTCACTTCTTATAAGTAGAAAACTACAAAAAGCGAGTAATAGCAGCTACCACATAGTAAAACTACTACCCATTCTACTTCTGTTCCTGTGATGAGCACACATTGTAACTTAAAGGACATCTAGTCCTATCAACATAATTTTGCATATATGAATGACAAGTTAAGTTGACACTTCGCCGCCTGATACAGACAACCATAAAGCGGTGAGCGGTCCGCACACCGAAAGCGCAATGAACAAAAAAGAGTTGAGTTGAGTTGAGCTGAGTTACTGTATGGGCTGCAAAGCGCTGCATAATGACGTGAAGTGACACATGTAAGTAGACACTGGCGCACATTAAATATGTGAGGTATTCACTCACTCAAGATAACAGGCGATTAGTGATGGGAAAGTTATGGTCCAACAATAAAGGACTGTCGGTGTGTGTGTGTAGTTGTAGTATACAACTAAATTTAGCGTCACTTTGAATAAGGAGAGCACGCAACAAAAATGCAGAAACAACCGACAGACGAGCGGACAGACAGATAAAGCGTAAATGCGACTTTGACGGAAGCAAAGACCGTGGAAAGGACAGCGAACCGACAGTTCATGTGTGTATCATATTCGTATGTGTGTGTATATGGGTGAGAGAAATTTAGTAAATAATGCCCCGTTATGTTAAAACTTTCTGGTGTTCTTGTTCTCTGTCATTTAATGTTGGCTTGTAAGCAGTTTTTTGTTGGTACTCAAAGTTGCTAGCTGTAAATTAGTTAAAGTTGTCGGTGCAACGGCACATTTGTACGTCACGTGTAATTTTCTCTTATGTCTTACTCCATGCCAAAAKTAACTTGTAGATGACACTCAAATGTGCTTTATGACAACGCGTACTTAGCGAGATCTCCAAAGTAGTTGGTTCGTTGTTGCAAACTGGTCTGAGAGAAGAAGGGTGGGGTATTTTGTTTCAAAAAAAAAAAAAAAAGAAAAATTTCGGAGACCATAGTTGCAATAAAATAATGCAACTCGGTGGGGAATCGATAATTGCAAATTGCGGCGAAACCAGCCTTGAGTTCGAGGCCAGTTTAGGAATGCCTTTACTAACAACATCGAGTTACTATTAGAAAAAATTAGTCCGGCTACCAGACCACAGGGAATCCAGGCAGCTGCATAACTGAACAATTGACAGAAGGTTGATGAGAAGGTAAAGGCATCTTAGAAGAATCGTTGCCGATCGAAAAAACAGGTCGGTGCACCACTGTCTTCATACATTTTACTACCGGACAGCTGAGTTCGCAGGAACTGACGGGTGCTGGACAAACGTTAGTAATTCGCTCTCAGCAAGGTTAGACTTTCCATAATTGTAGGGCTTCACACTAACCTTTATCCTATTGGTGTTTATATGGTACGGCTAAAAATCTTACCAATTGTAGAAGCTGTTTGGAAGAAGCCGTTGTTGAAATATTACAACATCTCCTTATTGACTGACGCACCTCGGATCTCAAAGGCCCAGACGTCGAGGTGAGATCGCTGGGATAGAAATTAAAAATCTAAGCAGATTTGTAATGGATTCAAAGCAGTTGACAATTAAGATCTGATTTTAGAAGAAGTTGTATTGCGGATCAAGTGCAATCCGCCCTATTTTGGGGATCATCCGCAGAACCTGAGATAACCTTGCCCATATTAGCATCTTTTAACAATTGTTGGCCTTCCGTTTAGCTTGGAGCTTCAATTCTTGTTGATATTTATATAAATTACTCTTTGGAATTTAAAAAGATCTAAAATATTAAAAAAGTCCGAAAGTCTTTGGTTGGTTGCATGGGAAATACTTTCAACGGATGGAAAAGAATAAAGAATGACGCATGTTGCCTGCTTTATTAGTCCTTTGTGAAGCCATAGAAAAGCCAACACAAATTTTTCCAGCAATTTAATTTTCACTCCCGTCATTTCGATGAGATGCCTCAAGGTATGCGCTTCCAATTGTTTAAGTCTTGACCTCCCAAAAACGCGACAGTCAAGAATCAAGTATCAGCTTCTGCAGATACCTGCAGATGGTCTGGTAAGATCCTCAAACTTACAGCATGAACGCCGAAAGCCCTCCACAACTAGGTAGATCAGAGAGAGAAGAATATATTTCCTTAAATCAAGTCAGTTCAAAATAGTTTGAGTAAATTTTCCCTGAAATCAATTAATCCACCTTAAACACTCAGTTGGCAATGCGAGTAGAAACAAGCCCATAACCATGGAGCTGTAGTGAAATGTGCTCCTGTAGAAACGAGGTGAACACGTAATTAGGCGGAAATATTGTGGCTGGCGGACCGGCATTTAATGGTGTCGCTTGTTAGCGTCTACTTGAAGCATTGGAAGTGCGGCTAAGAAATGGCATTGATAGCAAAGCGACCACTTCAGTGGCTGCGCAAATTGGCATTTGCATTTCCGCTACGGGGGGAAGGAAAAACTTCAGTTGTTAAATTAATCCGTGTTAAACCACATTTGCCTTTCTTTAAGCAACGAGGCAATGACTTCGCATTTTCGCAGTGACTTTTAAATGAGTAATCTTGACATTTGCGCACAAAAGCAACAATAAGCAACGTCAGACCACTCATTGTATAAATGGAATACTTGGCCATGAATTTAACGCGCCTTGAGTTTGCTAATTTTCACCTGTGCTCTTCTTTATGTCACCAGCCCGCTGTTGGATGTCTACAACCCTCACAGCGACCAGCCGCTTTGGGCACATTCCACAGCCATTTCCGCTGTTATTATTGTCTTCGTTTACCGCTACTGACAATTGCTGTTGGTGTTGTTGTCTACTCGATGTTTGTGGTTGTGCGGCTAAGGCTCAGCGACCGCGCTTCAGTGGTTTCATGCTCGGTCGCATATTCCTTGGATTGGGTAGCTACGCTCCCTTGCGACCAGCCTAATTACGCATTATATAATCTTATTAGAATGGGGTGTTACTTGTGCACACTGACTTAAGTAGTTAACGTAACAGATACAGTTAACATAGATTTTCTCGGTTAGATAAGTTTAAGCTTACGTGAAGTTGAAAATACTCAAGATTTTCACTTGACATTGTTTGCTTTTCTAATGCTTTGATGAAATTCGAATTGACATTGAATATCACCTAGATTGTAAATAAGTAGAACTCTTTCGGAAGCAACCTAGCTACGGTGCAAAGGACTTTACGCGAAACTTATCGGCATTATTTACCTATAAATAAATGAACATGAAAGAAATTAAAACAATTTCAGATAATAAACTCGAATTGGAATTTCTAGGGGGTTGTTACTGGGGTCTAAATCCATGTCTTGACAAATTTTCGTCTTATTCAATCGAATGCCAAATTCCTGTCAGGTGACAACTGCTAAATAAAGGTCATATGACACCTGTAAAGTTGGTAGCATTTGATAGTAGACGTCAAACGACAGCTTTTAAAAATACATGACAGCTGTAAAATATAATAGTTTTAACTAGACGACAGATGTTGCTGTCAATTAGACGTCAAATGACATTTTTCAAATACATGTCAGAAGCCAATTTTTTTGATGACGACTGTTCAATAGACGTCGGGTGATAGCTGTCAAATAGACGTCAAATGAAAACTTTTTCTATATACGTCAGACAAATAGACATGACAGCTGTCAAATAAACATGAAACTGCGACTTTTGAATAGACGTCAGATGAAAACTCTCAAATAGATATCACATGACAGCTGTCCAACATACTTCAGATAACAGCTGTCAAGTAAACGATGACAATCAGATGACTTCTGTCAAATAAACGTCAAAAGACATCTTTCAAATACACTTAAGAAACAAATTTTTAAGTAAACGTCAGATGACAGCTGTCAAATAGAAGTCGGATGACAGTTATCAAAAAGACATCAAATGACAGCGTTTAAATACTCGTCAGCTATCAGCAGTCATATAAACGATGGTAATCACATGACACCTGTCAAATAGGCGTCAAATTACATCTTTCAATTAGACGTAGGAAGCCAATTTTTTCAGTAGACATGTTAGCTGTCAAATAGACACCGGAATACAACTTTTAAATAGTGGTTAGATTACAGCTGACGAATATACTTCAGATCACAACTGTCAAGTCAAAATCAGATAACACCTGTAACATTGATGATAACTGTCAAATATAAGTCGGATGATAACTATCAAACTTGACGCCCAATCACAGCTGTCAAATTGGCGTAAGACACCAACTGCCAAACTGACGTACAATAGCTGCTGTCAAATGAATGTGAGATGACAGCCGTCAAAAGACATCTGACGGCATATGTCAAATTATAGAATCTCATCTATATCGATTTTTAGGTATTACAACCATTTGTTGGGTGACAAAATTATTCAACACTTTGTCACCTGCTCTCCTCCGCTTGCCTTTACTGTTAATTAGTGACGAAACGTTCAAAAGAAAATGCCGCCAAATGACGTTTTCACCCTAAAACTTCTAAAGTCAGCAAAAGGCACAAGAAAAAATTGCTTTTTGTTTGAAAAGGAAATATTGAAAACTATTTGGAAATCATGTGCGAATTTTTTTTGTGATTATTATTTGGAAGAAATCATTTGCAAAGGCCTTTTGGGAGATAAATTGCATTCTTTCAAATTTCGGATTATTCTTCTTGATGCCACTGAAGTGTGATTTTGCTTTGAGAATGCCTTTTTTAGAGATGTAGATGTGTGCGTAAGTCGTTAGAAAAGCTTAGGAATACAAAGCAACACTTGGATTGAATGGAGAGCATTGTAGCAATAAATACAGGCATAGACACATACCCATTCAAGTAATCAATCGGTGATTTAAAATTAAAAGGCAAAATATGAATATTTCAAAAGGCATTCATGGCTAAAACAATCGTTTACAGTTATCAACCCATGCATTGAAATTGTCGGGTGGCAGGCAGCCTCCTTTCAGACACATATACTCTTCTCATCAGTGCAATAAAAGATTGAGAGAATAGATTTCGTTGAACAATCAATGTCACTGAGCTGTCGTCAGAAGCAGAGTCTCTACCATTTTCATGGAGAAGATAGATAGGCGCTGACAGGATGTCTATACTGAGAACAAACAGTTGAAATATATATGAAGGTACTTTGCTAAAGTATGGGTGAATCTAACCAAAGTTATTAAGAAAGAAGCCTGGATGAACGTTAAATCCAAAGACACAAACATCGCGCCAAATATCAAATACCAGATATTGTTGAAACATTTACAATGTAACTGTATTTGACAGAAGTGCTTTGTTCGCAATATTACTTTGAAGGCAGAAATTTGATCTTAAAAACAATGCAATTTTAACGGCCGAAACATGGTAACCGGTTTGCAAATGAGGCTAAGATATTTCTAAAAAGTGAGCGTTTCTCCCCTATTGTAGAAGTTGTTATCTTCTCTATTTAGGGTTTTCGACCATTGCCCCTGCTGGTCAGTTTCTCAAGCCCTTCATACTTACGCATTTGGGTCGCTTTTTTTTGGCCTGCACATTCGTCTCGCTTCCCTCTTCAACTTTCGGTATCTATTCCACACTACTTGTGTTGTAGTCGATCGAAATATTGCGAAGTAGGCCGTTTGCTTTCTCTCTGCGACATGACAGCCATCATCGTACTAGTTGTTCTTTCGACCTTTAGCAAAAACCCATTCAAAGGGCTTCATTTCCCGATAATAATGTGTAATGGTACCAAAAATTATTAATATTGGGTCCCAAATATGCCTATGTATCTACTACTTACAAATGTTTCGGTTACGTTCAATCTTAGCGCTCCCTTACTCGCTATTTTATAGTTTCCCATAAGTATGATCATGCAGCCTTCTCTGTGGGTGGGTGCTTGCATGAGCATAGGCGAGTGTGTGTTGGCAGACAATTATGCAAAATCGATTGCGATTGCAAAAATTAATTTTGCATTTTTAATTTCTCGTCTACATGCCACCTCGCACACACACACACACACTCCTTTACACTCGACAGCTCAAACTTTGCCATTCAAATGCATCCTCCACACGCTTTCGTGGCTATTGTTGCATGCAACATTTGTCTATAAGTGCAACATGCAACATGCATTTGTTACCATTCGCTTCGCATGTAATATAACATATCATGTTGTTGCTGTTGTTTGTAAAATATTTGCACATTTTGCAATTTGCTAAATGCTGATTGAGCAGTGTGTGGAAGAAAAAATTGCAAAAACGGAAAACAAGAACGATAACAATACAATAATGGCAATAAAGCCCAACAACAGACAAAATAGCAACAGTGCAACATAATAGTCATGGTACAATTGTCACCCACACCTACACATATGTAAATACATGTTCGCCTAGCTGTGATTACTGCTGCCCATTCAATTAATCTTAGAGACAATATTGCATTCAAGTGTAATGGAGTGTGATTTCTTCGAAATATTTCAGAGATGCAAATTCTATATAAATGTTGTTGTGAACTTTTTTTTTTATAAATTGTGCTTTGATTTAATAAAACGGTATTTGTTACTCTTGAAGACAGTATTAATTACATTTTTATGGAATCATTTAAAATATTTTGGGATAGTCATGAATTCATTCAGAAGAGTAGAAATCATATACATTCAGAGTTGCTTTTCAATACCCTAATATTACCCAATCCAGTTAATGATGAAAGATTTCACTTCAAAATCAAAAAAGAAAAATTGAAAAAAATTTATAAAATATCCCATTTTGGGTAGCCAATTTACGTTTCCTATTAAATTGTAATGGCTTAACTTTGTGCCGAAATAAGTGGTCTTTTTTTCAGAGTATTTATGTAGAGAGTACTGGGAGGAGTTCTCAATAACTGGCGTTAGAAATTTCGTTATCACAAATCGAAAATAGCGATATGCTACGCCTTAAATCATATTCCAGTACGTAAGATGCTCTCCATATTTTACGGCAGCTTATATAGTGAAGAGAGACTATATAAATTAAGCTTTATTGTTATATTGCAATGAACTCTTTATACCAACTTTGTCAGGAAGTCAATAAAACTCAGTAGGAATGATCGGGTCTCCGAATATACTCCGCTTTCACTATCGAAAAAACTAAAAAAGCAATTATTCTGACGTTATCTGACTTTGAAAAATAAGTGCCTTTGAAGTAGTCACTTAATAACCAAAAAATTGTCAAAATGGAACCAAAACTGTTCAAGGCCCTAGGTGCCGAATAAATTTGCAGATAATTCTTTCCTAACGATACTGTGCTCTTTGCAAAAATGGGTTGAATCGGGTAAGATCCATTCATTTCCGATCCTAGAACAGAATATAGTCGCTGGTGGCCAGAAATTATTCCATGCGTATCTCAAAATACATATGCCACACTCTTGCCATCCAATATTTTTCCTCCCTTTGGAGCGGATACATCTTAAGCAGCCCACTCGGATGTTTATCGATTGATCTTCGGAGTAAATTGATTAAGCCATGTTACATATATTGTCACATATCGACGCATAAACTCGGGTTTACTAAGCTTAAACATCTAAAAACACTGCTCCGAATCATCAACTCGTTGTTGTTTTTGGTCAAAAATGAACACGAGCAATCCACTGCTATCTTGAACAACTTCATAAATTTACTATTCGACTTTATTATTTTTTGTGTGTGCAACAATTGAAGGTCCTCTATATCGGGCCACAAGGCTAGAAAGCACTAGTAAGACATTTGCAAGGGTCCTTTTTATATTCAATTATAAATATAGATGCTATAACAAATGCCTTCTAAAGGTTATTATAGCTTCGGCGAAGCTGTGGCTAATGTTTTTTCGGGAGAATCTCAAACCCTCAAAAATTCAATGCTTCAACACAAAATTCTCAATATAAAAAATATCTAAACTCAAAAAGTTGTATTGCTACAAGTACGAACTGCGTCCAGTATGGTCATCAACATCAACTGGCATAAAGTCAATAAAATAAAGGAATTGGTGCCTGATAATCGACGATTATCAGTCAGAGATCTTACTGACAATGTTGAAATATCGGAAGAATCAATAAAAACTATTTTGAAAGATTATTTCGGCCTAATTGAAGGCCAGATTGGTGCCAAAATCACTAAATTTTTTCGCAAAACATCGTTGAGTTAACGTCCATGAAACAATGCTCTCCGACTACCAGAACTTCATGAAACGTACTACTACTGACGATGAGTCTTGGATCTATGCTTACGAACTGGAAGCAGAGGATCAATCGGCCAAATATCATTACAGAGGTGATGCGAACCAAAAAAACCATGACAAAACAAGTCAAAATTAAGGTTATATAGAGGCTAGGCTATTCGTAAAAAGAGGCCGGATCTAAGGGCCAACAACTCTTCGGCAGTTTTTCATCACATTGTTAACCAATATCGTGCCGCAACCTGATTTAGCTCCGAGTGAGTTTTGGCTATTCCGAAACTCAAGTGAATGCTTCGAGAATCCTACTTTAACCGTGAATCGCTGCGCGTATTGAAGGCTAATCCAGAAATTGACTTTGACAACTGTTACGAGAATTGGAAAAAATGTTGAAACAACTGTGTTGGGGCCAAGGATAATTACTTTGAGGGGGATAACAAAGATTTTGCAGAAAAATAAAAAAAAGAATTTTAAAAACATAAACAAAGTCTTACGATTTTTTGCTCATAGTAATTTACGCTATAAGCGCGTAAACAGAATTTTGTATGCTTATCGCAATACAATTTGTTCACTCATGTGAATTATTGTTGTTCATGTTTCATGAGTGACGTGGTTTCCCCAGAATGGCAAAGAATATGAGCTGATCTTCTATACTAGAAACGCGAGGGAATTAAACGGCTGAAAGATGAGATAACGAAAATGGTGAGTAACGCAATCTAAGCAAAGAGAGCAAAGTAACTAAGAGTGAAAAAAACTATGACAAATCGGATGTTTTTGGGAGAACCTGAGAGCTACTTATTACTATGAAAATATTACTTACAAATTATTTAATTGGCGCTTAAATTGTTTTGCAATTAAATTTGTATTTAATTGATAACAAAAAATTAATCAAAAATTTTATACCGACACTAATTGACACGCGACATTTGAAAGCAATATTCTGGCTTATCGCAGATCTTATCAGAAATTAATTGTTTTTTTTTTGTTTTTGTTTTTTGTTCAACGTAAACAAAACAAACATCGGTCAGCTCTGAGCTGACTGAGAGCAGCAGATTTGCTTTTAAATAATCAGCAGAAATGCAAGTATACCGGTTAAATCGAAGGTTGACCCTACGTACATAATTATGGCTAAGTCGACAAATTTCCGCAGCCAAACAAAGCCTGAACTTCGTTGCACTTTGCGACGCTTTATAAGCCCGCAGCGCGCAAATTTAGCTTCGATTTCATTGAAGGCTACAGCGTTTGGTGCACGCATCCATAATTCTGCAAATAGTAGTCAAATATTTGTCGAAAAACAAGCAGTTCCAAAGGATGACATCATTAACGCGACGCTGCTGGCGCAACCTACTTAAGACCGCGCGCACACCGCAACAACAAGGCGCGCTCTTACGTCACCTTACCGCCACAGTGCGCGCAGAGGATCAAATGCTGCTGATCAAGGAGCAACTACAGCAGCCGAATTCAATGATATTTCCTAGCATTTGGTTGCGTGACAATTGCCAGTGTGCGCAGTGTTTCCATCGCGATTCGCTGAGTCGCAAGCCGTTACGTTGGAATAATTTCGATACGAAAGTGAAAGTTCGGCAAGTAACGGTTAGTGTTTTGTGAGAAAATTGTGTTGGTACAATTTTAATAAAAATGTTGTGGCACTATTCGCTAGGTGGACGAACCACGTCAGCTGGTAAATATTCTTTGGTCCGATGAACATTGCTCGAGCTTTCCGCTGAAATGGTTGAAAGATCGTGACTTTTCGCTTAAAACTCGTGAGCAATACTTAAGTGAGTGGTATCGACCGCAGTCGAAACATTGGGGCAAGGATGATTTTGTTAAGGTATTGAAGAAGTTTGATTACTGGGATGTGATGCGCAGTGATGCAGGTGAGTGGGAGTAATTGTTTCAGATGCTTTGAGATTTTTCCATTGTCTAGATCTAGACTTATTTATGCTCTGATAATGTGTTGCTATAGTGTATACTATTTTTTTTTTACCTAACTGTTGTTTATGAAACTGGAAATCAATCGAGGTAGCAGATCAGGTCCGCTAGAGGAATTGAATTTCGTCTGTTTGTCAGTTTATCCGTGCAAGCGATAACTTGAGTAGAAATTGGAATATTTTAATGAAGCTTGGTATAGGTTTGCAGTCCATATATGATCTCTCTAGATGAGTAATTTAACCTTACCTTACCTGGTATAGGTAATAGATCAATTGAAAAGCCCTCGCTGATTACTCGATTTCATAAGCAGAAAAGAGGAGGCTGCAGCGAAAGCTCCTTCCACGCATCTAATGAAAGGAAATAATAAATAGGAACCTGCTTGAACTTGCCATGTACAACTGGGGTTATCTCAGAAGAGATAGAGCTGGCTGGCGAAGTTTTGCATTCCCAATTCAGATCGATCCACGATTGGAGTGTACAAGTAAAAGACTTTCTTTCGAATTTGGCATTGCCAACAACTATAAAGTGCTATCCCTAAGCCGATGCTGACATTCATCGATGCTTTTTTGTAGGAATTTCCTCCACGGTATCTAAGAGCGGCCACCCTTACTTGCCAGCAAACTTTCATCCCCACTTCGCAAATTTATTGAGTTGTCCAGGGGTTCCAAATTGCATTTTTTATTTAGATTGTCGTTGCTGATGATTTTGGGCATCTGTTAACAAAGCTCTTAATTTTTCCGAAGTCATATTATTAATTTTTGGCTGAAATAACTTCTCCTGTACTATTTTCTGCGATTATTTTATATAATATTTCTAGGTAGTTAAAGTCTCCGACACTATCAATTTGTTTGTTTTGTTGCATAGTGATCATTACTTTCTTCTTCTACTTTATTGGCGTAGACCGCAGGACGGGGATGATAAGTGACTTATCCAGTTTAGTCTTGCTTCTTCGAGAGAGGACCTTACTTTTCAATTTCCCTCTCAGTCTAAAGTAGCACCTGTTGGCAAGAGTTATTCTGCTTTGGATTTCGAGGCTGACATTGTTATTTGTGTTGATGCTGGTGCCAAGATAGACGAAACTAACTACGACTTCGAAGTTATGACTGTAACAAGGACTATTTGTTAGATGACAGGAGATATTTCGTTTTGCCCTCGTTCCCTAGCAGACCCATTTGCTTTCGCTTTTTTGTCCAACTAACGGCGCGGTTTCTATGGCCAATGATATCGATGTCATCGGCGTACCCCAGCAACTGTACACGTTGCTTTAAGAGTTAATTATGCTCTCGCAACAAAGTTGCTAAAGAGAGTATTATAGTTTTGTTCATATAACGGTTGTTTGTAAGTCCTAAAACTAAAAGAGTCAGATATAGGGTTATATATACCTAAGTGATCAGGGTGACGAGCAGAATTGAAATTCGGATGTCTGTCTGTCCGTCCGTCCGTCTGTCCGTCCGTCCGTGCAAGCTGTAAATTGAGTAAAAATTGAGATATCATGATGAAACTCGGTACACGTATTTTTTGTCTCCATAAGAAGGTTAAGTTCGAACATGGGCAAAATCGGCCCACTGCCACGCCCACAAAATGGCGGAAACCGAAAACCTATAAAATGTCATAACTAAGCCGTAAATAAAGATATTAAAATGAAATTTGGCATATTTGGACGTAATTTTTTTGGAAAAGTAAGCGTGGCCCGGCCCCTACTAACTTATATCTGGAAAACTACTATAGCAATGTCAACCAAACTGTATAGAGTCGTTTCTTTTAGGCATTTCCATATACCTGTCTCTTATACACATCTAGATGTGTATAAGAGACAGGGGCATGGCGTCGCCCACTTAWGGACCAAAAACCATATCTCAGGAAGTACTCAACCGATTTCAATRAAATTCGGTATATRATATTTTCTTAACACCCTGATGACATGTACCAAATATGGGTGAAATCGGTTCACAACCACGCCTGAAATCTCGATTATCACTTTATCATGCGAGAGTATAAAATGTTCGGTGACAGCCGAACTTAGCCCTTCCTTACTTGTTCTGATTTTGTTTTGTCGATGTTAATTGGTTTAACTCTACCCCACTCGGCGCATAGATCCTTAAGTTTTGGTTGCATGTCGGAGTGCTTCACTGACAATAAACAAATATTGTCCGCATACGCGAGATCCTCAAACTGTTCGTTTATGTTCCAGCAGATACCTTTGCGATTGCTATCTTGAAGTCTGCACATTGTGGTTTGATTGAAGGTAAAAGATTTTCAGAAGTTTTCAAGATCGAAACCCCTCCAAAATACTTTCGCGTCAAAAGTAGTGCAATGGATAATAAGCATATGAAAATAAGCTAATGCTGTAGTTATTTAAAGATATTTAATGAAACTCTTTCCATTAATTCCTTCCCCAATAGTGCTCATGGAATGGCTGCAGACCTTGGCTGTGCACGGAATCGCCATGCTCAAGAACTCACCATTGGATATCGGCGTGGTAAAGTCATTAGCCAATCGAATCGGTTTTATACGCAAAACAACTTATGGGTAACTATAACTTCCACATAAAACTTCTCAATGATCAAAACATTTCTATTGCCATAATGGTGATTTCATAACTCTCAGTGAGGAATTCAGCGTACGCTCACGCCCAGGTGCCAAGAATTACTCCTACCTCTCTGAGCCACTGCCATTGCACACCGATCTGCCGTACTATGAGTATAAACCCAGTGTCACGCTGCTGCACACACTCGAGCAATCGCGTTCCAAAGGCGGTTGGAATCAGCTAGTGGATACCTTCAACATTGCCGATCAGTTGCGCGTCAATCACCCTCAGCATTTCGAAACGCTCGCACAGACACTTGTCAATTGGTGTGACATCGGCATGGATGCTGATAAGTTCTTCCATAATATGTGGCGCGCGCCAGTTATTAAGTAAGTCAAGCAGACGATAACTCATTGCCAATGAATCTTCGCTGATCCGCAGCGAGTCATCATTGAGATACTCGCCAATTACCATAATTGCATAACAACCGTTCTTCCTTAAAACGTAATACAATTCTCCAGCTACTTTGCCCTTTTGCCATCACACACGCGACTTATATTACTCTCCACTTATTTGCTCTTGTTGTTGTTATAGCTTGGATGCAGATGGCAAATATACGCGCATCAATCACAGCGTACCTCAACGTGACAGCCACTTCAGCATCGATGTCGATAAGGTGGTGCCGTGGTACGAGGCTAACGCCACATTCGTACGCATCGCTCATGAGCAATCGGTCACCTTTAAAACGGAACCGGGCGACGTGTTGTCCTTCAACAATCTACGCATGCTGCACGGTCGCACGGGCTACGATGACACCGAACGAAATGTGCGTCACATTGTTGGCGGTTTCGTTGACTGGGATATCGTTTACTCGAAGATGCGTGTGCTGAGGCGTGCGGCGATGTCGTGCGAGACGGCGGAGGACATGCTGATGCGTGCGTGAAACAAAAGATGGGGCGGTGGGTGTGTTGCAAATTGCCTTTGCTTATTTTAGTATTAAGTTTCTGTGGATTTAAGTTAAATCGTTGAGGCGCAAATAAATTAAAGAAAATTTAACAATGTTTTTGTTTCTATAATTGGAAAATTTAAGTAAAATTAAATAACTAATTTTTGGGTGTAACCAAAAAGAGATTTTTGTGTCATTTTGTGCCGGTATGGGAAACCAGACTGAAACTTCATTTCTTTTAGCCGTGGCCCCAGGCTCCACACAGGTTGGCTACCGCATCTTACACAAGGGTTGCTCATGTTTCTAGTCTACGGTTATGAAACCAGGAATAATGCTTTTAATACATTGCTATGTTGTTTATGCTTTGTATGCTTTCACGTTCGATATTCGAAGTTCATCTGTCATCGTTGGCTTCTTGGCATAGACCGTAGATTTGGCGTAGTCCCACAGTAAGAGGTGAACAATTGACTGAGCCATTTCGTAAGATCACAAGTTCTCCAAACTTAGTTTTCAATAAACCGATTGTGGCATTCGTTGTGTAGCTGGTGGTATCACATATTATCCAAGTCCATATCACTCCATTCGGGCCAAAAATATTTGGTTATTAATGAGCGGTAGCGATTCCCTTTCACAGTAACGTGCCGGTCATGATCACCGCGGAAGAAGTACGTCCCAATAACGCCGCCGGCCCATAAACCGCAACAAACCGTAATTTTTTCGGGATGCAATGGTGATTCATGGAGTACGTTTGTTTTACTGCCTGACCAATAACTATTATTATTGACGAAGCCATTCAGCCAGCAATAAGCCTGTTCGCTGAAGATGACTTTTGATGAAAATCCGGATCATTTTCAAGTTGTTGCTCAGCCCAGTTCACGAACAAACGGCGATTCCGGTGGTCAAGCGACTTCAGTTGTTGCGTGAATTTGATCTTGTAGGAATGTAGGCCAATATCTTTTCGTAAAATTCACCACAACGACTTCACAAAGATGCCCAATGCTTGAGAACGACGTGTGAGAGATTGATTTGGCTCTGCTTCAATAGATGAACTAGCGGTAGCAATATACTCGATACTACGGACAGTTTTTTATCTCACTGGCACGAAAATATTTCGCACTGTGCCTGTGGATTATTATGACGAACTTAAAGTTGAGGCCACTGACTCCGAATTTCGGTAGTAAATTTTAATAATTTCGACTCGTTGCGGGATCGTATTTACTGACTAACTTTACTGAAAATAAATGTCAGAAGAAACAAGAGAAAACGTTAACTTCAGTTGCACCGAAGCTAAATAGCCTTCACAGGTGCATTTCTGTTAGTAATTATGTGTTCAGTTTGTATGGAAGCTATATGCTATAGTAATCCGATCTGAACATTTTTTTCGGAGATTATATTATTACCTTAAGCAGTAATCCAAGTCAAATTTCGTGAAGATACCACGTCAAATGTGAAAGTTTTCCATACATGAACTTGATTCCGAATGTTCAGTTTATATGGCAGCTATATGTTATAGTTAACCGATCTGAATAATTTCTTCCGATATTACATTATTTTTATGAAAAATAACTCTTACCAAATTTCGTGAAGATATATCGTCAAATGAGGAAGTTTCTCATGCAAGCATTTAATTCCGATCATTCAGTTTGTATGGCAGCTATATGTTATAGTTAACCGATCTGAACAATTTCTTCGGAGATTATATTGTTGCCATAGAAAATAACTTGTGCCAACTTTAGTGAAGATACATTGTCAAATGTGAAAGTTTTCCATACAAGAACTTGATTTCTATCGTTCAGTTTGTATGGCAGCTATATGTTATAGTGGTCCGATATCGGCAGTTCCGACAAATGAGTAGCTTCTTGAAGAGAAAATGGTGTTTGCAAAATTTCAAAACGATATCCTAAAAACTGAGGGACTAGTTCGTATATATACAGACAGACGGACAGACAGACAGACGGACATGGCTAAATCGAATCAGCTCAACATACTGATCATTTATATATATACTTTATAGGGTCTCCGACGCTTTCTTCTGGGTGTAGTTTTGTGATTCCCTGAAAACCCCGTTATATTAATCAGTGGACAATATTTATACTCGTATACCCTACAGTTTGATTTCTTAACCTCAAGCTTTTTTATCGAGTTTGAATGGCTGATGATTTACCGTAGGAGTATCTTAATCTGGCACTTTTTGTTCCCCTCAGTCTCGAGCACAAATAATTAAAATTTTTATTAATCATAGTGACACTCAAGCCTTTATAATCACTACTCTTCGTAGCATTGATACTTTTTTGTTGTGCTCTTTTTCATCCCTCTCCTCTAAACTCACAAGGTTTTTGCCTGGCACCAGGCGCTTCCCTTCCCGAGGGTGTTATGCAGTGTAGGTTTTCAATTACACATTATGGCATGCCATACCAACACCTTGCAATGTCATATGTTGTAGACGCTGTTGCTGTTGTTGTATTAAATTGCGAATGCCAGGCGATATTCGGGGAAAATTGAATTTGCTACAAATTCTTTTATGCACTCGCTGAACGATAAAAATTCACGTGTGTCGAGCAAGCGAACGAAGGGTATACACAAAGAGAAGCTTGAAAGTGTACCGAAGATGTTGAAGGGGTTGAAACGCGGTATGTAAGCACTCCACACGTCGCCTTGAACTCCCAGTTTCGGCAGCGGCGCTTATGTGGGATTTCTTATCATACATATATATATGTACATATGTTGTAGAGTATTTGGCAAAGCAGAGGATAATGTGCGGATTTTTTATGCACTTCGAACTGAAGACACTTGTGGATGACTGTGTGCGCGTGTTCGTGTGTGTGTACACAATGCGGCTCGTTGACTTTTATGAACTTATAAACAACGAAAAGGACAACAGACAAATGCGCATTGGATGATGAGGCTAAAGACGATAACGCATACGAAATGTTACGATGTGTGATGTGAACCCATTCACCTTAGTCCTTTGAGCTTCATAGTAAAATCATTTGCAGCCTCAAGCTTATGACCCCGGACTTTGCAACTTATTTCTACATCTCTTTGATATGTTTGCAACAAACCGCATTATTAGTGGGATCTAGTGGTGCGATGAAGTCAAAGAGGAAGAAGGAGGATAAGAAGAAGAATCAGGATAAGAAGAAGATGAAGCATAAAGCGTAATCATGTGGTGGCTTTTGTCACATGCCATTTATTTGTATGTATGCCCCGCCCCGCCCGCTGCTCAACCAAACTTCAGCTCATTTGGCTACGAAATTGTTTTTGTATGATGGCAAAAACGCAACAAATTACCCCAAAAAGAAAGGGTGCGAAAAAAGAAGAAGTTCGCAAAACATCCAAACAACAACAACTACATTAAGCGCGTACAAACTGCGCATTGAAATAAATAAAAAGATTTGCAAAATTACCTGAGGGAGTAAAAGTGGTGGCAGCAACAGTTGCTTGCCACAAACACATACGCATATAACGGTACAGCTTGTTTGGTGGCAAGTGGCAAAACGGCATTACGCAAGGCTTTGGCGATAATATCTCTGCTGAAGCAGTGCCATAAGAAAGGGGTTCTCCTGTGCTCTTCACTTTGTATGTGTGTGTTTGTGTGTGAAGGTCCGCTTATAAAGGGTGGCGTAAGAAGCAACAACAGCGGTTATGCAATAAAATAAAAGCAGCATATTATTAACCGACAGATTTATGAAAATACGCAGTGGCAGTCAGACACAGCAACATAAAAGTTTGCCCTCGGGAGCGTTACGATGTGGTCGGTGATACCAAACGCGTTTGTAAGTCGAAGTCAATGACCAAAGTCCGTGAACTCATTTGAATTTCAATTTAAGAAATACATATTTTGGCGGGTGCTTATTTAAAGAATAACGGTTTTTGTTTGTGTTTTGAATTTTAACTATTCCTTGGGCAAGCACTCGAGAGTTTATTACGGTGTCGCAATTAAGTGGGAATTAAAGTGTTGTGGCTGCATGTTGTTGTTTGTACTTTTGAATTAGACTGTGGGAGTACTATATTTATAGTCCGGCAACATGTTGCATACCGAGCAATTGTTGTTTGTTCTGAAGTTATGTCTACTTTTATTTAAAATCTTTAGATATCACATTAGTTGTTTCCTTTTATTATAATAATCCTAAATACATACATATACACATTATGACTAAAAAGGACTTGGAAATTCCCCGGGTAAATAATATTTCACAAAAAAAAACAAAAAAAAAAAAAAAAATTATTTTGCTGTTAAGTTGGTAGAACTGTTCTTAATTACTATGTCCAAAATAGGCGCGATTTGTCAACCAGTTTGTTTCCAGCAGCTGCTTAAGTCGGTACACTTCAGCAGTGCATTGCGATATTTATAATGGATAACAATGGCAACTAAAGAATTCTTCTCAAATTTTGTATTTCTAACCAAATTTCGTTAGCGCAATCATTGTGAAGTTGGAATAGGCTTACGGTGACTCAGTTTTATCAAAAACACAAGCCAACGAGTGGTAAAAAGGCTTCAAAACGGTCGAGAGGCATTCCTCGTTCTGGACTTCTTCAACTGAAGAAACTATAGTGAGCGATATGATGCTTGAAAAGCATTAGGCAATTGTAAGAGAGAGATAGCAAGAGAGCTCGACATCTCTCACTAGTCCGTTCGACTGATTTTGGTGATTACTTTGGGTAAAGTTGCGTGTCCGTGAAACCCGTTTTCAGTCGATCGAAGAGATATAACGAAATTGGCTGAAGAAGCTGAATTCCATTTCAAAAAGTGTTATGAAAAGTGTTTCGAGCGCTGGAAAAATCGCTGGCATAAGTGCATTAAATCTTCTGGGGATTACTTTGAAGGCGACAAACTAAATATAGATGAATAAGTAAATATTATGAGTTTTATTTCTGGTTTTTGGGGCCCTTTTTTGTCACAATATATTGCTGCTTTTAAATATCTGCATAGCAAAATAAACCTGAAGTCTTTTATTTATAGTCTGCCCTTTATCAACTTAATTTAACTCAATAAAATATCTTGAGATATCTTTAAATATAATATTATTCAGAGTATGGTCCAAGTGAAGTTATAAAATTTTTAGAACTGCACCGGCGTGAAGGCCAAAACTGAATCAAGCCAATTCTTCCTATCCTGTTCTGATGTGAATCGAATTAGTGAGAGGCAATTAAAAAAGACAAAATTTGGGTTATAAGCAAGGTGAGGCAACACTTCCAGCCACTGGCTGCAGTTAAAGCATGTTCTTCGTAAACTTCTGCCAGAATACGATGACTTTTGGCGGAAATTTCTTTCAAATTAAAGTAATAAGAGAATGTGCTCAAAAAATACCTTTTCAGGCACAAAGCCAAAGATATTTGTGAAAAAATATATTGTTTGTTACCCAATGTATGCCATTTATTGAAAAAGACCCACATGGACAGCAGCTTTCCAAAGCATATTTGGATAATTGGAAATATGGAATAATAAACCAGTTGCAACATCTCTTGACAAGCCGCACGAATATATTTATAGGCCGAATAAAAGAAAGGAAGGCATTGATTGCCTAATATGTCTTGTGTGTTGAAGCGACCGCCCTTCATATTACACTTTTTAGTAGGTCAAAGCTTCGGGGGAAGGTTGGTGGTAGTAAACATTGTCTATCAACTCTAGTTGCGGGTTCCTGACTAATGCGCGGGGTTCAAGCCTAGGTTTCTACCATTAAAATAATCTGCTGCTCCGGTGCAGCTCTCTTCAGAGAGGCGACTACCGATTCTGAAAGCAGATCTGCCGTACTAACCATAAGCTAACTAACAGGGCGTTAAGGGCTCGGTCAGGGAATGCCTAACCTCGCTATCAATGGTATCGAGTCACTTTTTGTTAAGACAAGTGTATGGGGCTGGCCACAGGGCCACCGCTAACTGCAAAGTCCATATGCTGGCAAAAAAAAGTACACTTGTCCAACTTTTAGTAGAAAAATAATGAGTCGGCCCTCTATTCTCATCAGGTTGGTTGGAAAGAGGTTCAGTGATTTCTTCAAACTCCGGTTGGTAAGATTGAGAACTTTAACGGATGCCAGTTGGAGAAGCCATTTGGAAGAAGACGAGGTGGAAATATCTCACAGCGACCTTCTTAAATTTGCTGCCATTCTGAGATCAAGACTTAAATATATGTAAGCTCACTATTTCAGACATTCCGCTGACCAGGTGGGAATAGAAATAAAACGTCTAAGAAGTATGCTTCGTCAACCAACTTGTAAGATCTGATTAAAAGAGTAAAATAATACTCTCATGCCTGTACAAATAATATAAGTAGTTAAAGTGCGATAAAAAACAAGAGAGGAGATCAAGCAATGAACCTAATCTAACCCAACCTTGAGAACTTTGATAAGTAAGTTGTAAAATTTCACGGCCTCCTTGAAATTAATGGGCGGGTATCCATTATACCTTTTTTCAGCACCCATATATCGAAAATATTGCTTTATATCGTAAGTAAATTATCACAATAAAATTTGAGTGGAAACTCAAAAAGACGAAATCGCTTAATTTTTCTCTCTTTGGCTGTATTTGTTTCAATACTTAATCTCTGGAATATGCTTTCAAGCTTCTTTTTCGGATTTTATGCTCGGTTGAACGAACTAACGAAGTAATCATTTCCAAAAAMAAAAAAAAAAATTGTCTTATTTAAAATAGAAAGGATCGTTACTTTGGCTACTTTTGCATTTTTCAGAATTATCAGGAAATCTCCAAATAATAACTGTCACATCATTTCCAATTTTCCAATATTTGTACTGTCTGAATCAAACTTTTATATCAACCCTTTTTTGAACTGCCTTATGCTTAAATATACAATGAACAATGCCTCATTGACCTTTCCACACATTTTGCTGACACAAGGAAATCCCAGACACGCAAACGACAGACCACGACACACGACAAACGGCAAAAAAATTGTAAATCACAACTTGGCCACCCATTAATTTGGAGTTGATTAAATGACCGCCTTATGTCAGCCTTGACCGCAATCAGCAAATATAAAAGCGAAATGTCAAAATAACACACACACACACACATATGCATATAAGTATGTACATTTGTAGGCGAAAGTATATTGTCAAAGTCTGCAAAAAAAAGATTAAAATTATATACTTACAATACCGTTACAATAGAACTGCTTGAAAGTGAGCTCATCAGCAAAGCAACAATTTTAATCCGCCTTCAATGCGAGCGAGTGTCGGAAATTCCGGCGTTGCCAAAGTGTGTGTGTGTGTGTGACACGCATACACACACACACACACTCACGCATTATTTCATCTACAAACTATTTTGACGCCTTTCCTGCTGCCTGTCCCGCAGATTTGTAAAGAATGCCAACAAAACTGTCAAATAGCTGCCTGCCGCCCAGCAGCAGTGTGTGGTGAGAGCAGTGGAAGGCGTTGGAAAAAATGGGCGACTGAGTGGGTGTTACGGGGGAGGTACAAAATGATTGCATCAATTGGCACATGTTTATCATTTGTGTCAATTGAATGACAGCAGCCAAGTGGGCCAAGTGTTGGTAAACATATGTGCGAGCACACACACATATACATATATATATATATATAGTATATATTTACAAATAACGGAATGTGCTGCAAAATGGATGGAAAGGATGTGAGCAGACACGCACAGTGCACGAGTGCCGAAGCCACGCTGTGGGCACAACAAGTGTCAAAGCTGGAAGCCGGCGTGTAAGCAAGCAGCAGTCAGCCGCTGTATGTATGCATGTGTGTGTATGTAAGTATGTGTGGTGCCGGAAAAGATGATGTGAAATCACATTGCCATTATAAGGAATTTATTTCACAGCAACAATTGCCAAATTGAATGAATGTAAACAGAGTAAATAGATGGCGCAAAAAAAAAAAAGAAATAAAATAAAATAAACTCCACGCACACACTCATACATATATACATGATAAATTTCGTTATTCTTGCTGTTGTTATTGTTTTTGTTGTAACTGTTTAACTTGCTGCTGAGTTGGCACGCATGTGTCTTCAAAGTTTTGCCGGAAATGCTGAAAGTAACTGTTGCAATGTGTGTTTGTGTGCTTCAGCCGAACTGGCATGCTTTACACTAACTCACACACACACACACACACATATTTTTACACTTAGTTACACCTACAGAACTGCTTGTGCAAACAGTGGCAACCATGCGTATGCCATTTGACGATTGTCAATTGCGCTTGTTTATGCTGTAGACAGACATATATACGCTCAGATAATGTGCTGTTGGAAGACAAAGAATCGCCGAAAATAAAAGTAAAAATCAAATAAAGTAAATATGTATTTTTGCACACAAATTGAGTGTTATTATTTAAATGAGGCAGCGATTGAGCCACAAACAAGGCTGACGGCGCAGCCAACAAGTGCCTATATAATTATACAGGGTGCGCCAAAAGCTGCCTTTGAGGAGGTATGGTATGCCAAAGTTTGAAATAACTCAAATTTTTAAATAGTTTTGAACGTTATAGTATTTTAGAGCCGCGAAAACTCAGGCGCTTTAGTCTTCACTTGAAACTTTAAAACCGTTTTTCACGAAACAACTTTTTGGATGCTTTTTTAAAGCGTTACATGGGTTTACCAGTTTCATAAAATCGATATTTTTCATTATCTTATTAAATTCTACAACATCTCTTGAATATTTTCCCTAATTTTCAAGTTAATCCGAGTAATAGTTTCGGATCACTCACAATGCTGAAGCAAGATTTTCTTTCGTTTGACACGGATCCTCATCGAGCCACGTCTCTGATTCGCCGCCTTCGAAGGTTTTTGGTTTTTCTTCACACGGACGACTGTTGGTAAAGAAATTGCCGTCTTTGAAGAGGCAAGACCACCACGGTACATTGTTCGTATTGCGGCAGCACTTCCGTAAACTTTTTGAAGTTTCCGATATGCTTCAGGTGCCAATTTCTTTGACTGAAAGAAGAAAATCAACAATTCCTCCAAATCCAGACATTTTAGATAGATAGCTTAAAGCAAATGACAGGGAACGCTCAAATAGTATAGGCGTGATCTTTTCAGTCTTGCTTCACTATATTCACTGGATTGGTCGGTGGTTTCAGGTGGCTGAGTCAAACGATATTCCAACACTATTTGCGAAGTCTATAATTGTCAATAGACAATTTTTAAGCAACAAACGTTTGGATTTTTGGACGTGGCCGTCGTCGCTAGATGCTTCAGAATCGTTGTAGCACTTATAAACGCTTTTTGTGGTATAGTTTGATCACTTAAGGCCTTCCTACAAGTTTGTAACGTTTACGTAAAATATACGTTGCTTAAACAAAATTCAATGCAAGTTTTTAATTCGGTCGAAACTTAGGCATTGAACTACGAGAACACTCCGCTAAAGTTAAAGAATGTTATCGCTTTTTATATTCACTTTTCTTAAGGAAACTAATGAAACTTCATTTCGGTTAACGATGAATCCAGTACAGACATTAAGCCAATTTTTGGCTCGCCATAAAATATTTTTTATTTATTTTTTTATTTATTTATAAAAGCTTATACAATGTTAGTAACATATGTACAACCTAAAACATGCAGCGCTAGCTTCAGAGGCTATTGGCTGTCCGTTTAATAGCCATAAAATATATTTATTGTCTTATAGGGCCTTTGACATAGCAAGAAATGGCACGATCGCAATGTAAAAATCGTGTGTTTATGTGTCAAATTCGACAACCGACTTAATCAATTTAATGATATTACTCAAGGTTGGACAAAGAAGAGAAGCAAATGCATGAAAACACTCTACTTTGAGAGTATTCGACACAGTACCCGTCAGGGGAAGCAGAGGAAGATGGCCGCTCCGATGGAAAGACCAGGTGGAGAAGGTTACACTTTGAATCTCCAATTAGCGAAAAAACGACTGGGGCGCTGTTGTTAGTTGTGCTATAATGGCTTATTACTTGACCACCGAATAGTTTTTGTAGAAAAGTGCATAATTCGATTAGTGTGTAAGATGTGTGATACTTACTTTTTTCTCCAAAAAATTTATTATCAAATATTTTTTTTTATATTTCCAAACTTTTGAAAGTAAACCACTGTATGGATCATCCTGTACAAGTAACGGCAATAAATATGTACATGCACATAAGTAAATAGCAAACAACCGTTTGTTTGTTTGACATACTTGACAGTTCAATTTCGCCGCAAAAGAAAATAATAGCAAGCGATTGCCACATACTTACTCCCTTACATGCGTACATATACACATAGTGTCATTATTCGCATGCCACAGCCCACGAATGACACGCTTCGTTGCTTAAAAAGGATTAAATTGTTATCTTTGACAGTTTTACAGAAAGTGAATTGATTTGTCAATTGTCATGGCGGAAGGAAATGGAAGAAGTAGAAGAAAGTGTGTCATTTTCATGCGGAATGGGTGATTCGATTTTAATGTCATGCAAAGTGATCAACAACACAATGAGCTACTTCTTGTTGTGTGGGATCAGTAAAGCAGGGTGTGGAAVTTCCATTGTAATTATGTTAATTAATTTCATATTTTCAYCGMRATGAATATTTCAAGTTACTGTAAGCAGTACGTTCTGAGCACGTAAAATCCCGAAATATAAATGGCAACCTATRTATTTGATTAAARAGGACAAGTTTATTTAGCTAAATACTAGTGCAAAGCTCAAGTAAAAACAAATTTTTGAAATAACTTTCTGTCYGTCTTTTTKTGCAAGCGATAAMTTCCGTMAAAATTGAGATATCAATTCATGAATTTTAAAAATTAGTAAAATCAGATAAACGGCTATGTTGAAAGTTCACTGAAGAAATTAGTCACAAACTAGGAGATTGTTATTYAACAYAGACGAGGGCACTCAGAGCTAGACTTCATTTTCAGYCGACTACCATAAGGCTCGGTTTTAAGTCAACTACTATTTAACCTGATGTACGACGACTAACATCAACCAAAAAATGTGATAACAATGACCTCATGGTGGTTGTAGTGGCTAAACATCTGTATGAACTCCGGATCAAATGCGAAGACTGCATAAATGGTTTGCTACCATGAGTTGAGAGCTGGCTGAGCAGAAAACAGAAGTATTGTTCATAAGCTCCAGGAAAATTGAACAAAAGATATCGTTCACCATAGGAGAATGTGAGATTACTTCACAGCCGCAGTTGAAGTACCTAGGTGTATAGGCGCTAGACATAAAATCATATGCTAGACCAATTAAAGTAATGCTTAGGCTTTCTGCTATAAGCGTAGTAAGTGCTTTCCAAACCATATCGAACGACGCTGAGGAGATATTAAGCAGTATGGCGCCAATTAACATCCAGAGACGTCTACAGTAGCAAAAAGAGAATCAAAAGCATCACAATATGGCAGCAAGGGTGGTAAACTTCATACAAAGGGCGGACCCACAGACTGATTCCGGATAGGTAGACAACAATGGAATCTGGATTTCCACCTGACCCAAAAACTCACTGGCCATGTGTGCTTTAGAAGTTACTTATACAAATATCGTCATGACTTTAGTCCATATTGTCCGACGTGTATAGAGCATATAGAAAACTCTGAACTCCTAATCTATCATTGCGATCAGTTTTCAAGTATAAGAGATAGTCTTGCGGTGGAAAATTTGACTACACTTATGTATAAGTTCTCTATAAAGCTGTCAGCGAAGCATCAGCTTTAATTATGATAAGATTGAGACATTTACAACAGATCATTCGTCAGTCAGTCCTATTGTACGGACGGAGGAGACTTAAATATCTTATTCTCTCCCATGAAGTAATACTTTAGTGACTCCGCTGGAGAGATATGAAATGGTAGTCGATAAAGCGGATTAAAGTTTCTCAATCCGGCTCAAAAAATACGAAACACCTTTAGGTGAAATCCTATATCTAAGTAGGTACTTTACCAATTTTAACAGTCAGACATACTGTGAAAATGGACAAACACGCATGACAACCACACCTATTTCCCATATAAAAATATCCAAATTCATTTTTTTTACTTACACTGTACGGATGTAAGCCAAAACGCACTGAAGTTTTCAGAATAAAAATGCGGCACAAAAATATTGAGGGTATTTTTTTCATCTTACGCCCAAAAATTATTGTAATCGCTTCATAAGTTTACAAGCACTCAGACAGCAAATCTGTGGACGCCAGAGCATATGACTGATTTTTACGATCAGTATGTGAGCTCTAGTGTTGAAATTCGGGGAGAACAGATAACAGCATGGTCCTATGCTAACAATGTGTAAAATCTGGCCAATACTTTCCTTAGCCCTCTTATGTATATCCAATGTAGGTATTTTCGATCTTCCGGTAGATTTTACACCGCATCTCTCGGTCAATATGTAAGAAATCTTAATGAGATTCAGAAAGAATATCTTTCTTATTGTAATATATCTTCCGTCCGTTTTGTTGTGAGTTTATATAATGGATGCAATAGTTCCTACTTTTAATCATAATAGCTATAAGTCTATGTAATAAGTTCTTTGTTCTAGTCATCTACGCCATATCTGCTTCGTTATCTGGCACTTACATATTGATTTCCATCTGGACTAAGCTAAGTATTTGTTCAAGGGGAGTATATAGTAATTTTCATTGGAGTATGTGGGGAAGTGATGCTTATGGAGCTAAAATCTTTCAAAAATTATTTAAGCTTTAAAGCGGCTTGCTGAAGACAGCTATTACCTATTTAACATCCCTTGTACCTTTTATATTAAGATAGAGCTTTTCTAACTAAGCCAACTGCTAATTGAAATGCCGCAATATCTTTGGAGTCTAATAAATTTTATCATATTTATGTTGCCATTGACTTACTTTGAGTATCAAAAAGAACAAACAAAAAACAATTTGATAAGCCATAAGTTGATGGCCTGTAACAAAAAAAGAAAAAGACAACACAAAATAACCTGGTCTCTCACGGCCAATCTGCTCTACAATATAAACATACCAACATAACATATAAGCATATCCCCTGCATGTGTATGCTAAATCCTCGCATGCACGGTGAGACTACAATGAGCAAAAAATTTCAGTCGTTAAACGTGTTCGAAGGCCGTAAAAGCTCGTAATGTGCGACAAACGAACGAAGGTGGTTACAATAAAGGATTTCATATACGAAAGAGTAAATATGTGCCATTACATATTATATTTGACATTCGCATTATTGTTGTAATGACGCTATAAAAAGTGTGTATGATGCAAGCAGCTGTCGCATAGGCAACGAAAGCCACGTGATTAGCACTGTTGAGAGGGCAGATTTTATTGCAAACGACATATGTAGGCTTGAATACATATGTATTTCACCTGTCATTGAACAGATTTGGGTGCCGTCTTAAAGGGTTAATAGCGCCTAAAGACCGAAAAAGACAAAAAAAAAAAAAAAAAATCCGTAAACTTTGGTTGCCACGAAGGTTAAATACCTTTCACAAGTAAAAAAATTCATAAAAAACTTGAATTTGATCGTTCAGTTAGTATGGCGCCTTTATGCCATAGTGGTCCGATATCGGCGGTTCCGACAAATTATCAACTTATTGTGGGAAATTGAATGTTTTCAAAGTTTCAGATTGATATCTCGAAAACTGAGGGAATAGTTCTTTCTCATGTGAATTCTTCAATCTGCCATCTTCTATAAGCTCATTGGCCTCAACAACCGCGCCGTTAGCTCTGCCTTCCCCAGAATGGATAAGGAAGCGAAGCAAATCGGTCTGATAGTGAAAGAGCATAATACGAAATACGTCTACTTTCGAACCAATATAAAAAGCAACAATAATGTCAGTATTGAAATCCAACGCAGAATAACTCTTGCCAACAGGTATTACTTCCGACTAAGTAGGTAACTGAGAAGGAAAGTCCAAACTCTACAAGTCACTCGTTACGAGTTTTCAGAAGATCTATAGTCCTTTGTTCGAGTCGAAGACACTCCAGTTCTGAGAGTATTCGACGCAGTACCCGTCGGGGAAAGCTGAGGAAGAGGAAGACCTCCACCCCTCTAGAAAGACCAGGTGGAGAGGAAATTGGCTTCGCTTGCAATCTCCAAATGGCCCCACATTGCGAAAAGAAAAAATGACTGTGCGCTGCCTTAACTCGGCAGACAGATGGAAGAACAGACGATCATGGCTAAATCGACTCAGCTCGTCACTGTGATCATTTACATATACATGTTATAGACTTCCGACGTTTCCTTCTGGGTATCCAGAGTGTTCAGGATATAAAAACTTTCGTAATTGATCTTAAACTATGAAAAACGGCCATATGTTATATGTTATAGGATTCATGAAACATCTATTTGAGAGTAAAAATAAAATTTCGGCATCACCTTTCTGGTCCTCTGCACACAACGGTGGCCCTGGGAACTCTTGCTATATGCAAGGAAATCAAAATTGGAAAAAATACTTGCTGGCACAGTACCTTTGTACCATTTTCTCCAAATTGTGGATTTGTAGCGAAAATTTTTTTAAACTTTTGTCCCAAAAATAAAGCATTTCTTTAAATCCAGCACTAACCTACCCCTTAATACCTCAACCTGCCTTGCAAGAATCAGCATTATGTCATCACCCATTTCCGTCGCCTTTAATCGCCCTCTTACCCATTGCCACACACAAACGATGCTAATGTTTGCCACCACCGCTTTCTTGATAACCACACACCTGCCTTCTCTTGTTACGACTGCTATTTCAATCCTTTCGGTTTTTTCATGCCTTATAAGTCGTTCGTTTCTTGGTTTGTCGATGGCAAGTTCGGCATTTGCACACAAATAAATATTTATTTGCTCACAAACTTGGCGTTCTTTTACAACATATGAACTTCACATACACTCCACCAGTTCTTCCTGGCATTACGGTCACCTGTCCTCGGTTTTTCTTTATTTTTTTTTCGGTGTGCTATTATTGTTTTTTATGATGCTGTTCGTCGTTACCCAAGCAAGCTGTACATCTCAATAACATTGCTTATACCTCTTTCAATACTTATGTAATAAAATATTATCCTTTCGTGTAGATATTTGCTTTACACCCCTCCTTAACCTCTGGCATTGCACTCTGGTACTTTCCCGCTCGGTGCGAATTTTTCAATAAACGAAAGTGCTGCGCGGTTCCCCGGCAATACTAAACTTCCGCAGCGTCTTCATTGCAATTCCTCAATTTCGTATTTTCAATATTATTATTACCGTTTTTTTCCAGCTACGTAAGCATAACTACACATTCGTTGAACCCCTTCGGCGCATTGCTTTGCCTATCATTCATTTTGAAGGCATTACTCGCATGTGAAATCTTGTGTGTTTGTTGGTGGTTTTGGCTTTTTGGCAACATTATGGAGGTCATAAAGTTTTCCGTTTGGGCACAGCTCATAAAGTGTCCTCCTGCCACGCCGAAATTGGCTGGCAACACGTGTTTGTTGCATGCAACGCAAGTAAAAATATTCACGAAAACACTATAAACTTTTGTTAAATTGTAAAAAGCGCAAGTAGACGACGTAGAAGCAGCAGCAAACGTGGAGTGATACATTTTTATTTCGTTGCAACATTTGCCAGTTTTATGGCGTTCAATTATGTCAAACAAATATTTACATGCGTCCGTTAATGTATTTCCAGTATTTGGTTGTGTAATTTTAGTAGGAAGTCACGTGATCGGGAATTGCCCACGAAATTGTTTGATGGCCGTCAAACTTAATCTAAAAAATTTGTTTCGGTCATGCTGTTTTCAGAATATTTGAATTACAATAACGGTTAGAAGATTAATGATTATATGCCGTAAGCATGATAAACAAGTAAGGAAGGGCTAAGTTCGGGTGTCACCGAACATTTTATACTCTCGCATGATAAAGTGATAATCGAGATTTCAGGCGTGGTTGTGAACCGATTTCATCCATATTTCACACAAATCATCACCGTGCTAAGAAAATATTATATACCGAATTTCATTGAAATCGGTTGAGTACTTCCTGAGATATGGTTTTTRGTCCATAAGTGGGCGACGCCACGCCCATTTTCAATTTAAAAAAACAAACCTGGATGCAGCTTCCCTCTGACATTTCTTCCGTAAAATTTAGTGTTTCTGACGTTTTATGTTAGTCGGTTAACGCACTTTTAGTGATTTTCAACATAACCTTTGTATGGGAGGTGGGCGTGGTTATTGTCCGACTTCTTCCATTTTTGAACTGTATATGGAAATGCCTAAAGGAAACGACTCTATACAGTTTGGTTGACATAGCTATAGTAGTTTTCGAGATATGTACAAAAAAGTTAGTAGGGGGCGGGGCCACGCCCACTTTTCCAAAAAAATTACGTCCAAATATGCCCCTCCCTAGTGCGATCCTTTGTGCCAAATTTCATTTTAATATCTTTATTTACTGCTTAGTTATGACATTTTATAGGTTTTCGGTTTCCGCCATTTTGTGGGCGTGGCAGTGGGCCGATTTTGCCCATCTTCGAACTTAACCTTCTTATGGAGCCAAGAAATGCGTGTACCAAGTTTCATCATGATATCTCAATTTTTACTCAAGTTACAGCTTGCACGGACGGACGGACAGACGGACAGACGGACGGACGGACAGACAGACATCCGGATTTCAACTCTACTCGTCACCCTGATCACTTTGGTATATATAACCCTATATCTGACTCTTTTAGTTTCAGGACTTACAAACAACCGTTATGTGAACAAAACTATAATACTCTCTTTAGCAACTTTGTTGCGAGAGTATAGAAATGAAACAGAGGAATATGTCTGTTTATATGGTATATTGAAGAAATTACTAAAGCTGATAACGCTGCCAATAACGAGTATTCCAAGTAGAGGAAATTTTGTTTGGCATTTCATCATGGAAAGACGTAGGCCTGAAGAACGTTTACAAATCGTTCAACACCATCTCCTATCCTGAGACACATTATACATTATTGGATAATATTCCACCGAATAGACCACGCCCAACACGCAGTGAAGAATATATAGTAACCGTAGCTGACGTGAAGCATCGATTCGACGCCATTCGCAGCTACTCTTTCTGACGAATGGGCTCTTGAAAAGTTCCAAAAAGTCGTTTATATTATTTTGTGCAGTTTGTAAGACGGTGGAATCATCGGTCCATATTTCTTCAAAAATGATGCCATTGAAAACTATTTGATGCCTTAAATTGAAGCTCTTGATGTCAGCGATATTTGGTTTCAACATAAGGGCGCCACTTCCCATACAACAAATCAATCAATGGATTTATTGAGACAACACTTCGGTGAGCAGATAATTTCACCTTTTGGGCCGGTCGATTGAACACCAAAATCATGTGATATCATACCGTAAGACTTTTTCCTGTGAGAATATGTAAAGTCTAAAGTCTATGCGGCCTTTTAGCAAAATATGTCGTGCGTTATTCGCCACTTCCTAGTCGAAATGCTCGAACGATTTATCGAAAATTGGACTCAACAGATGGACCATTTGAGACATTTACGCAGTCAACATTGTAATTGTAAAAAAAAAAAAATGGGATTACAATAAACAATCCGTATTAAATTTGAAGTGAGGAACCTCGAAATGGTGCACACTTTATATACATACATTATAGAAATTCGTCTTAAAGTTTATACACAGACTTGGAAAACATATACAAGAGTGCGTTGTTTATATATTACTATACTCTCCCATCTACGTCTTCCTGAATCGACGTTGTTTCTGCCTAGGCTTTTAATCACTTTTCTTAGGATACTTAAAGTCAATAATCTATGTTCGTAAACTAGCTACGATTGACCTGTTGACAACAAATATTTGGTTCGTTATTGATGAGATAAGGCAAACTAAATTAGAAATTATATAGAATTTGAATATAAGAGCGTTAACATGGCGTCCATATAGTATTTGAAATTCTTTGAAAATATTACTTTATGTTAGGAGAGTATGACAGGCTAATTAGCCACGCATAGACCAGGTTTTGTTCTCTGCGATTCCAGATGGAGTTCATGTACGAGGTCCATGGGGAGTAGTCACTTGTTAGGATGCCTGTGATTGACGTGAATTTCACGTTCCCCCTATTGATTCTCATGGCTCATACCGTGATGCTTAGAACACAACCTTATTAGTGCGGGACAAACGGTGCACAAGAGATCTTTATTGTTTCACTGGTGCCTTGCTTTTAATATTTTTTGCAGTCATCTCGTTCTGTGAGTCTTATTCTGCAAGCGTGTGCCATTACAGCTTGTTGTAATGGTTTCGTGGGGAGCCTTTTGTAATGGCCTTACACCTCTTCTCTTCTGTGAAAAATGGGCTTAAATGAGGAGAATTGTAGTTGCAGGAGATTTTGGAAGGCATGGAAATGTAGTTAATGAATTCTCTTTTCGATAGAGAGCTCAGTAAAATTCTACCCAAGATCACAAGGCAGAAACCACCAGCAGTGGCTTAAAAGATCAGTACCAGTAATATCTAGTTTCACAGTTGCAGTAGTGAAGTTTTAAATTCATTGGACTACAGTTTGTGCTCAGTCGTGGAGAATATGAGTTGTAAATTTGAAGAGCCAAAAATCTATGTATTATACTTTTCTATATATTTAGCCTCATTTGTTTTACTCTTGTTTCAATAACATTTTTGTTCGCCTAACGCTTTTATGCATGAATCACCTAAAACTAATCGAGATATATATAGAGTTATGTATACATATACATATTGTATATAAATGATGAGGAGAAAAGTTGAAATTCCGGTGACTGTCTGTCTGTCCGCCTGCCCATGCAAGCAGTAACTTGAGTAAAAATTGGAATGCCTTAACCGCTTACTCCCTATATAACGATACAGTTAAAATCTAAATAAGCCAGAGAGATTAAATTTTACCACCGAAATGGTATGAGAAAGTTTTAAATGAAGCCGGAGACAAAATTAAACTAAGCGAGCGGGATCGCAGACCTTTACAGGGTTTGTCCACAAAGTAATAGGACTGAGTCGATTCAAAAAAATTTATTGAACCAATCGTTACAGTTCTTTAAAAACTTTTAAAATAGGCTCCTTCTGCGTCAATACATCGCTACCAGTACGATTTACAACCATTGAAGGCGTCACGGAAAGCATTCTCCGGAGTAATCTTGAGAGCCGAGGTACATGCTACTTGGATCCCCTTTCATCGGCCTTTTCAGGCAAGGAAACAAAAGAAATTCGTAGCCCCGATCTGGGATATAGGGCGGCTGCAGAAGCCTGCATCGTTTTCACTTTTAATTTCCTTATTTATTAACGACTTCTTTTTGGCCCTCCAAAAAGGCCTGGTGCCAACGAAACACAGCACTTCTTCCTTAAGCAACATCTGGGTAAGTCTGCTTGATCATATCAAACGTCTCTGTCGCTTGCACCACTTACGAAAACACGTCGAGCGAAAATGTTTGTCTTGACTCTTGTTGTTAGGAACACCCTCTATCGAATCCAGGCGGTGCACGCACGCTCCGAAGTAAAGTCGCGGCAGAAGGAAATCAATTTTATTACTTTCCTAATAAACATATTTTCGAACTTCCGGACGACTTTAATAAGCGGTATCGGCCAATATGCGAGTTATGTAAATAAAGTTGAGAGAGCGTGTGTTTCTTATAACGGTGCATATTTATGCTTACAATGAACAAAACCATCTGAAAGCTCCCCCTAGATCCAATATAACTAACACGTACACGTGAAGGGCTTTCCTAGCTTTAATCCTGGCAAGTTGGTGAAATCTTAGGTTATACCCAAACTAAGGTCTTCCTTACTTATTTTCGTATAATATTTGTATATCTTCTAAATAGTAATTCTAAATTTATTTTTAATAATTTACAACAATTGGACATTTTAAACTCCAAACCATTTAGAAGCGGCGAAACCACAACAAAAAGTTTGCAAAAAAATAACAAAACATTTGCCAACACTTTGTGGCAATCAGAGCGTAACTGACTCCTTTATAACTGGAGCGCGTCAATTTGCATATTTATGGAGTGCGAAAAAGCGAAAAAGCGAAAAAGGGAAATGGAAATAGACAAAAGTGAAGTGGATAATTATAAGGGTAAGCGCACATTTATTCAGGTTGCAATGTGCTTGCGGATGTATGTATATAAATATTCAAACGGGAAGAATATATATATATGTATATCAACTAAAAAAAAAAAAAAAAAAAAAAAAAAAAAAAAAAACAAAAAAAAAACAAAAAAAATAAAAAAAAAAAACAGGATAAACAAAAAAAGACATAAAATCCATCTGAACAAAATATTCGACTATTGCACGGTTGCCTGGACAAATATTCATGTCAAATTTCGTTAGGAAATCTCGTCAAATAAAAAAGTTTTCCATACAAAAACTTGATATTAACTGATCTGTTTATATGACAGCGGTATGTTATAGTGGTCCGATCTGAATAATTTCTTCGAAGATTGAACCTTTGCTGTAGATAATAAGTCATAAAAAATTTTGTCAAAATATTTTTTCAAATAAAAAAGTTTTTCATACAAGGACATGATTCCGATCGTTCAGCTTGCATGACAGCCATATGCTGTAGTGATCCGATATAGGTGGTTCCGAAAAATGAGCAGCTTCTCCGAGAGAAAAGAACGTGTGGAAAAAACCAGATCAAGATTTCAAAAACTTAGGGACAAGTTTGCGTACAGACGGAAGCATAMCCGAACATGGCCAAATCGTTTAAGTTCCTCACCTTGAACATTTATATATGTATATATATATGTATATATATATATTATAGGTTCTCCGACGTTTACTTTTGAATGTTACAAGCTTTCTGGCAAAGCTTAATACAATATACAGGGTGTTCGGGGTATAGAAATGAAAAACCAATCAGAATGAATGAGTGTAAACAAGGAAAACGAAAGTGCAGGGAAAATCGCAAATAATAACACATATGTGTGTCTGTGTGTGAAAAAATAATAACAATTTACAAAAAATCTGACTGGCATTTGGCTTCATAACTTCAAAGAGGTGAGGGCACAGGCGAGGTTGAAAACAGTAGCCCCCGAGGAAATGAGGATGAATAAAAAAAATATTTGTAAAAACTAAAAGTAAGTGACAGTGTATGTGTAAAAAACAAACGCTTTGGGGAACTGCAACCAAATATGTATGTATATGTGTGCATATATGTATTTATATACAGGCATGTGTGTGTGCTGCAGCCATTTTGAAGCTTTCATTACACGTATGGCTGAGGCAGCAAAACAAATAAACTGCCAGCAACACAGTCAGTGGAGTAGCGAACAAACAAACAAANAAAAAAATAATAACTCACTCACTCACACATATGCAAGTGCGGTGATAAAAGTTCATAATTATAAAAGCGGATAAAACGGAATTGTTGGCGGGTGTAAAGCGAAAGTTTTCACCACAATGAAATAACGCACACACATACATATACGCAAATGTAAAAATAAATGTATATGCGAATGTGTGTGTATGCTCACAATATTTATTTTAATTAGTGTGGCAGCACTTCATGTTGTTTTGTCATAAAATCTCACTTTGTGCGCGAATATGTATGTATGTGCGAGTGTGTGTCTGTGTGTCAGCGCGTGTATATCATTGTCACACTTAAATGTCAATTTAAAAGGTAATTTCTCAAATTAAAAACTCACCTATATCGAAAGGTAAGGGCAAATATGACAAAACAAACAACATTTTGTGATCCTCTGTTGGCATAGATGTTTGTGTATATGTGTGTGGGAGTGTTTATGTGCGCTTGGAGTATGGGTTATCCGCGCAGGCGAGTCTCATTTGCATATTTGCGCTTCTAATTTTGCACTGACAGACTGCATTTCAGCGCGTTGGGGTTCATGATTGTTATTATAAGTGTAATTGTGTGATTTTTCTGTTTTTAATTTCATGCTCATTGCACAGCTTTTCATTACAAAAAAAGTAGAATCAAAATAAACATATAAAAGCTTTTTGTGTTTTATCAGTCGGTTGTTTATATCAATTATGGTTGTTGTTTAATTTCGTCTACTAACCTAGAGTCATATAGAAATTACTGTTATACGAGTAAGTGGAGGTAAAAGTATTGAATTTCGGAGGTGCGAGTTCTGTAGAAATTTCATACTATCATTCGTAATATCAAAGTACATTATCTGAAGCGAAGATAAATAACACAACATGCAAGAACATAAAAGGAAAAATTAAGAAATAAAATTGAACTTCCATAACTCGAACTTCTATAACTCGAAGTTCTCCATAACTAAAACTTGTAATTGGCAATAGAAATGAAATGTCATAAAAACCATAACTGGAAGTCTTTCTAAGTCGATGTGTTTTGTGGATTATGATGATTACTGAAGTTACTGAAGTTCAACTGTAAATTGAAAATACACAATCCCTATTTTATATGAATTTACTTTCATATATGGAATTAATTATTGCAAAAAAAAAAAAAAAAAAAAAAAAAAAAAAAAAAAAAAAAAAAAAAAAAAAAAAAAAAAAAAAAAAGAGCTTAGCATAAACCAGCCCCTACGCCGATATTCCAAAGAATTATTTCTTTTTCATTTATTCAGTTTACTATCCTTAAGTATACCACATCGTCAATAAGAAAAAAAATAATATTAAGTAATAACAAGTATACGAGGTGTGTTCAAAAAGTATCGCGAATTTTGTGTTTTTTCAAAAATTATTTATTTATGCATGAATACCTATTTTGTCCCCTTCAAAGTAATCTCCACGAGGTATTATACACTTGTGCCAACGGTTTTTCCAATCTTCGAAACACTTCAAAAAATAATTTTTTTTATCTTCTTCATCTCCTCCTTCGATGCCGTCTTTATCTCGTCAAGAGAAGAGTAACGTCGTCCTTTCATGGGCCTCTTCAGTTTAGGGAACAATGAAAAGTCACAGGGGGGGAGTTCTAGGGAATACGGTGGCTGCGGCATCATTAGTGTGTTGTTTTTGGCCAAAAAAGCAAGCAACGATGTGTGAGCAGGGGCGTTATCGTGGTGCAAAAGCCAATTTTTGTTACATCTTCTCGGCCTTCTGAGAATATTTTGTACCACCGATAAACGTTGCTTCGGTCCAAGGTGGCTTCTCCGTATGCCACAGTCAACATTCGGAATGCATCCGCGCACTTAATTTCGTTTTTCACACAAAATTTGATACAGGTTCTTTGATCCATTTTTTTGAATAGGTAAAAATCGAAGACGATCCAAAACACGTGCAAGCATGCAGCTGTCAACAATTAAATGAATAATCAAAATGGCCGAGCTTGTCGGCATAAGTGAGAGACGTGAGTACCAACATAACGCCACAAAAAATTCGAAGTTCGCGACACTTTTTGAACACACAAGGATTAAATCCATGGAAATATGTTCAAGCGCAAAAGGCTTGTACGTTACATGTTACAGTTCAACCAAACTTTATTTTTTTAAGTACAAATACGTACCGTTTTAAGAAAAACATGCTCTCTCAATTTTTATGAGATAACTGAAGGGATACGGTATAATGTCAACCGGAAGTTCGAAAATCTTTATATTAGGTATATGGGGAGAACCCTTCCCTCTACGAATTTCAAATATATGTTTCACGCATTGACCGATATTTTCGGTAAAAAGTGAGCTATAGATACTGGGTGCACATAAGTACTTGAACAGTTTTAACTCGATTTAAGCGGGACTACACCCACCTTTAAAAAAAATCTTTCTCAGAGATGCCCTTTCCTACTGTGATCCCATGTGTCAAATTAGAGTCTTATGTCTCAATTTAGTGCTTAGTAGTAGTAGCCGCTGGGGGAGCAGAGGAAGAGGAAGACCTCCACTCCGTTGGAAGGACCAAGTGAAGAAGGACCTGGCTTCACTTGGAATATCCAATTCCATTTATTTCGTCAAAATAAATTAAATGTAATTAGTATTATTGTTGACCCCTCAACTATCCATTAAATATTTATAGAGGAGAATATGAAGTCCCCAATATCGGCCAGTGCATTTCTTGGTAAAAAGGATCGCAAGGGCTTAAGTTTGCTGAAGAATATGTTCTTTGGCTTAAAAAGCAATGGTGTAACATTCTCTGATCTGACGAAACAAAAGTCAACTTATTTAATTCTGATCGAGGTATTCATTATGTAAGAAGACTGAATAATGCAACCTATAACCCTAAGTATACGATAGTGACCGTTAAACATGGTAGCGGAAACATTATGGTTTGGGGATCGTTTTCATACAATGGTCTGGGACCGCTGTATGACATACAGCGGACTATGAAGGCATAGAACGTATTCTACAGTAAGCTGAAGAGAATATTCCGCTTAGATGGATATTTATGCAGAAGAACGACCCCACATGGCTAAGTGTAAAAAGAGTGGTTTAAGGACGACAACATCAACGTAATGGAGTGGCCACCGTGGTCCCCAGATCTAAAGCCCATTGTAAATTTTTTTGTGGAATACAGAGGTAAAAATGTAGAGCCTTGACAATTTATTCAAAATTCATGGAATAAAATTTCGGTTTCCGTCTGCGAAAACATAGTTGATTCCATGCGGAAGGGTGCCGATGAGTTTTAAGCAACCATGAATTTTCAGAAAAAACAAAAAAAAAAAACCAAAAAAAAAAAACCAATTACAAATTAATATTGTCACAATTGCATGAAAACTAGTTCCTTTTTTTATTTAATAATGTATTTTGTATAGTAAACCACGAAGTGTCCTTATTTTTCAATATATTCCCAAGAGAATTGTTTTTCAAATGTCCAAGGTATAGATAAAGCAAAGACGTACACCAATCTCCAACGAATTATGTACTAAATACAGAGAACGAATTTATATATATCTAGATGTGTATAAGAGACAGATATTATGTATTTATAAATATATATTATATTATACATTTATAAATATACGTTCTCTGGCATGACTTGGAGTCTTAGATAATCTTACGCTAGGTAATAGCTTTTAGATAATTTCCACAAATTCCCAGAATTAAATTTTCGCCTTAGGTCAGCCATTTCCGTTTCCAGTTGGAAATTATAAAATATAAAGAGATTTTTGCTCCCATGAGAGTGAGAGAGAGAGTCAGGCCTTCGATAGCATTTAATTGTAAAGTTTCGCAAGTATGTGTAAGAAAATAATTTTAATGAAGTAAGCTTTGAATATATTACAAGATGCTTATATAAATTATGTATGTTATGTAATTTATGTATGTATTATATATGTTTTTGTATTGCAAAAATCTTTAAAATTTTTATTATAACCTACTATATATTATACTATTATGTTATGGTATATTTGCGGATTTTAATAAAACAATTTATTCGATTTTGATTCGATTTTTAATTAGACGAGCTTTAAATAAATTTATGAAGAAAACATCTGTAAACTTCATTTAAATAAAACAGATATTATTACGAAATTTTAAACCATTTTGACTCACCCTTTATCTCGTAATCACTAAGTCCAATCGTAGCGAGAACATCCAACAACTCTCAATTCCAACACGACGCTTTTCGTTGCGTAAGTTAAGCCGCCATTTTGTTGAATTATGAATTACCGAAGAACGTTTTCATATTCGCACTTTTTATATCCTCTTATTTATGTACAAAACACTTACATTTCGGTATATTAAACTATTAATATAATAACTACACTTTAATTACACTTATCACACATAATTAACACTTAATAACACACAAAAGTCCACTTTTGATTAACCGTAGAAAAAACACGACATTAACACGCAGCAGCCCGAGTCCAACTGGCAAATAAAGCTGCACATTCCATAATGCGAAAAATAAGGATTCCAGATAATTGCAATCCAAAATCCAATAAGACACAGCGAAGACATCCACCGTTTAATCCGTGTCGATTAAAATATACATTCGTCATTAAATACTAAAAATCTGCGTAGCATACTTTTCTGCGCATGAATAGATGGCTCAGCAAACAATCAATTATATCGCAGCTGCTCAGTTGCTTTTAGGGTGTCGTTTGTGAATATTCTGTTGCTTGTTGTTGTGATTGTGCATTTTTTGTGTGACTATTATTATTGGAAAAATATAATTTCGAAGTATTGTGCTAATTTGGGTTGAGAAGTTTTGTCGTATTTTTTTTATCTTATTTTTCTTTAGTGAATATGAACAGAAATATTACAGAAGTACAGTATGTTATAGGATGTAAGAATGTAAATTTCCGAATTTCATTAAAGAAAAAAATTATGGTATAAGATAAAAGTAAGAAAATAAAAATCTTGTTTATATGAGTTCTTTACATATATTTTAAGATTATGTGAAAGAAATTAAGTTATTTTGCTTTTGCACAATCATTTCTTTAAATGTCCTTTAATCCCACAATATTTAAAAAATAACGATATGAACACTTTATTGAAATAATCAGGTTTAAACCTTCTGGGAACTGCACCAACTGTATACAATTAATATCTAATGATTTACAAAATATAATTTTTTTAATAACTGCTGAAACGACTGTACTCTCCGTCACCACA
>NW_017535208.1:78562-85583 GCF_001853355.1 Bactrocera latifrons
TTTTTTCAAAATCCAATGTATGGTTGTAGCAGAGAATTACACCTTCTTATTTATTAGGAAATATTCATCACGAATTGTATACTAAATATTAATGTAGCATACTTTTACCGGTATTTAGTACATACTTATAACTTTTTGTGCCCTCTTTCTAGTCTTATCTAACATTTAGGCAAACTGCTAGATAATTTCCAGAATTTCCAGGAAATAAATAATCTCATTATATCAGTCAGTCAGTTCCGTTTCCAGTTGATTAATATGTTTTTTGGAGAGATATTTCACTCTAAGAGATGATGGCTGTCATGAGAGCGAGAGAGAGTAAAGTAAATTCGAAAATATTTCAAAATGACTGCTCCAAAAGTAGACGTGAGCAAATAAGTTTGACGAAGTAAAAGGTGAGTCTTTTATGTTGTGCAAATTATTTCAAAATTTTAAAAAATTTTATATACATTTATGTACGTACATATGTACATACATTTATGTATTAACAAAAAAAAAAAAACTTATTTCATGTCACAAACATTACCAATATTATTTTGCCTTTTAATTATACAAGTTCTGAAAAACTATTTTAAATCAAAATTTAAAAAATAAGTTAAATATGATGGTGTATAATATTAACAATTTTTATCAATAGAACGAAAAGGATATATGTATGTATAGGCATCGATTTTTAAAGCGAAGTTTGTTAGGGATTAAGATAATTTGTTCGTCAGTTTTTAAGGTATTCGAATGAAATTTAAAATCAAAATATTAATCGTTTGTCGCAGTCGGCCTGAACGAACAATTTTATCACACATCTCCAATACAGTCGATTATTCGGATATTAAAAATTACTTAAAAATACATTATATGATCTTCTAATCCATTTCGACTCACCCTTTATTTCGCAGTCAATAACTCTCAATTCTAATCCAACACACTCCGTTTCGTAGGTTCAGCCGCGATTTTGTGGAATAGTCAATCGCAGAACATATTCTTATACGGACTCATTTATTTTTTATGATTTATGCACAAAATACGTAAATTTTAGCACTTTAAATAACTATTATAATAAATACGCATTAATTACACACTCACTTTACTTTAATTACACTTATCACACACTATTAACGCTTAATAACACACAAAAAATCCACTTGTGATTAACCACAGAAAAAACGCGACATTAACGCGCAACAACCCGAGTCCAACTGGCAAATATAGCAGCACATTCCATAATATGGAAAACAAGGATTCCAGGTGATTGCAATCCAACATCCAATGAGTTGCAGCCAAGACATCTATTACATAATCCATTTAATAATTTCAGTCTATTGATTCGAGCCTAAGTAATAAAATTCGTAGCATGCCTTTGTGCACTAGGCAGTGCAGTGAATTTCCTTGCTCATGAAAGTTTCTTCATAATTCAGCAAGTTCCCTTTCCAGTTGGCTATAATGGATCATTAGACGATTTTTCATCCTGTTATATGGGTTACTCTCACGATAGTGAAAGAGAGTAACGAAGAAAAGAAACGCATTTTGTAATCAAGTTTTTAAAAGTATGTGAACGACTCGGTGTACTGAAGTAAACGATCTTTTTTTTTTTGAAATCGTGCAATAGTTTGAAAAGAAGTTCCACAGCTTTTAAAAATCTCTCTTAATAGAGAGCCATTGCGGAATTGTCTTTCAATGTTCAACTCTAATAATAGTCACAACAACACGCCACACATTCACCACCGACACCCTAAAGGCAACTGAGGAAGTCAAATTTGATTAAGTATTTAGCTTTCTTTCATGCGCAAGGAAATTTATTGCGTTAACAAGCGCAGAAAAGTATGCTGCGCAGATTGCCATGTATTAAGTGATGGATGTCTTCGCTGTGCCTTACTGTTATTTGGATTGCAATTACCTGGAATTCTTTTTTTCGTTTAATGGAATATGCTGCTTTATTTGCCAGTTGGACTCGGGTTGCTGTGCGTTAATGTTGTGTTTTTCTGCGGTTAATTACAGGCGTGCTTTTTGTATGTTATTAAGCGTTAATTGTGTGTAATAAGTGTAATTAAAGTAAAGTTAGTGTGTAATTAATGCGTATTTATTATAATAGTTATTTAAAGTGCTAAAATTTAAGTGTTTTGTGCATAAAGAATAAGCAGTGACTATGCGTATAAGAATATGTTCATCGACAATTGATTATTCCACAAAATGGCGGCTTAACTTACGCAAGAGCGAAGAGCGTCGTATTTGGATTGAGAGTTGTTGGATAATCTGTTCTCTCTATGATTGAAGATAATTATTGCAAAATAAAGGGTGAGTCAAAATAGATTACAAGTTTATACAAGGTGCTAATGTATTAATAAGTAATTTTAAAAAAGATGAACAATCGATGGTATAGGAGATATATAGTTGTCCGATCTGCCCAAATACCGACATATTAATCAATATTATATTATTATTTAATTCGAATATCTTAAAAACTGACGAACAAATTATTATAAGCCCTAAAATAACTTTGTCTTAAAAAAATCAGGATTGAAACCGATCTGTAGAGGTTATTTCACATTCGCGACTGTTGTGGCTTTTTTTTAGCCCCCAATAAATCGACCCACTTTAATGTTTTACGGTAAAAATTTCTCATTTTATACTTATTTTTCAATTTTTGATATAAAAGTGATTAACTAATATTTTTCATCATACATTTCTCGAGAGAGAAATTTATACAGAGCTCGTATAATTAAAAAGCAAAACCTACTAACTAATATTCCTAATGTTTCTGAAAGGAAATAAGTTTTTATTAAAAATACATTCATATATCTACATAGATATTATAATAATATTTCTTAAAATTTTCAAATTATTTGCACAATATAAAAGACTCACCCTTTACTTTATTAAACTTAATTGCTCACGTTTACTTCTGCAACTTTTATTATGATATGGTTTCGAAATTGCTTTACTCTCTTTCACTCTCATAAGAGTCATCATCTAAGAGAACAAAATATCTCCACATAAATCATATTAATCCACTGGAAACGGAACTGACTGATATAAGGAGATTATTTACTTTCTGGAAATTGTGGAAATTATCTAGCAGCTCGCTTAAGGTTAGCTAAGACTCCAAGGCAGGCGCAAAAGCTGATATGTACTAAGAAGAGGTAGGAGTGTGCTACATTTAGAATTAGTATGTATTTTGTGATGAATGGAAAAATTTAGATAACTTCGTCCTATCAGCCTGTTATTTTTATTTTGGTTGCATTGGGATGAAGTCCGGCTGTTTCCGCGGTTATTAAAAATATTTTATTTTGTGAATCATTAAGTGTTAATTAAGTATAGTTAGTGAAAAAACAAAAATACTCAATTATTTTACATAATCTCAAAATTTATGAAAAATTCGCATCACCAAAATTTTTGGTTGCTTAGATTAACCTTATACAAATATGTCTTTTCTTTAACGAAATTTGTAAACTTACCTTCATACATCCCAAACTTACTGCATTTTTTATATAAAATACTTTTTTTCTCTTTTTATTGACCTAATTTCCAAAATAAATCTAATACTCAAACCAAAAGTCGCATTTCAAAATATCAATTATTTTTAAAACGTCGGCGGGCTTTATGTTTCTGGAAGTCTGAGGCACAAAATATTTACATTAATATTCTAAATTTGCTCAGAAAATGGAGAACAGATCTCATTGCTATTGCAAGTGTTATTGCTCATTGGGTCAAGCTTTCCAATAACTTCTGGCACCTACTTTGTGGAATTGCTTATTATGTCTTCTCCAACTCAATGTTAATGTTAATGATGTTAAGTAGCAGATTGTTAATTTATATTAACAATAGTCGCACCACAACCGCACAATCACAACAACAATCGACATCCTATAGACAACTGAGCAGCTGAGATTTAATTCGGTTGTCTGCTAAGCTTTCCATTCATGCGCAGAAAAGTATGCACGCAAGTATGTTCGCAGATGTTTAGTACTTAATAACGAATGTATATTTTAATCCACACGGATTAAATGGTGGATGTCTTCGCTATGTCTTATTGGATTTTGGATTGCAATCAGCTGGAATCCTTGTTTTTCGCATTATGGAATGTGCTGGTAAATTTGCCAGTTGGACTCGTGTTGTTGCACGTTAATGTCGTGTTTTTTCTGCGGTTAATCAAAAGTGGACTTTGTGCGTGTTATTAAGTGTTAATTGTGTGTAATAATTGTAATTAAAGTAAAGTGAGTGTGTAATTAAAGTGTATTTGATATAATGCTTACATAAAGTGCTAAATATTACGAGTTTTGTAAATAAAGAATAAGAAGTAACTGTCCGTATAAGAATGTGTCTATCGGCGACTGATTTTTCCACAAAATGGCGGCTGAACTAACAGAACGAAGAGCATCGTATTGGGATTGAGAGTTGTTAGATGTTCTCGCTACGATTGGACATAATGAATACGGCATAAAGGGTGAGTCAAGTTGGATTAAAATTTCATAATAATATACAATATACAATTAATACTTAAAAATTAGTTTTCCTATATGTGCTTAGTAAGTACGTGTATATATTATACATATGTATGTGTGTATGTAAATATAGCTATATACTGTAGATTCGGGTTATAACGACTTTCAAGGTGCCGACGATTTTACGTCGTTATACGCGGAGGACGCAATAACCAGAAGGAGTAAAAAAAATTTTTTTTTTGTTTATTTTATGGTTGCCATGTTCGTAATAGGCTTTTAAAATAAAATAAATTAATTTTTAAATCAAAACAAAAATTTAATTCAATAACCTTGGGTCTTCAAAATAGGTCGTATACATATAACGGATATTCATAAACTTCATATAACTTGATTAATTTCTTTTCTTTTGCTTTTTATTCTTAATTTAAATAATCAGTAATTTTTGATTGTTTTGCAGTCGTTTTTAACATGTAAAAACAGTCGCGCACCGCATTATTTAAACGAAAGATGTTGTGCGTCATTAAAATTCGAATGGACAAATCTATTCAGTAGTTCTGCGGCCTTCAGTGCCTCCAAAACGCTAGGTGCTGACTCAACGTCATTTCGATCTTCCACGTTGTCGTCGCTATCCTGTCCATCATCTAATATATTTTCAACAATTCTGTCTTCGGAAGGTTCCTCACAAGTCGCCACACCATTGTCAATATGTTATCGTCCAGATCTTTCTTTGAAATCGGTAGCTGAGCTCTTTTTAGAGCTCTTGCCCAAACCGATAGAGGACTGCCATCTTCGATTTCAATATCATTTGAGCATGAGCTGCTGGCACCATCTAAATTTTCTTCTGCAAGCCCAGATTGCTTAGAAAAATTCGCAATTGTAAATGGTGAAAGTTGTTGCCATGCATCATTTATCATTAAAATGGCACCAAGTATGGTTATTTTCGGGTAATTTTCATCTCTGTTTTCATCCATATTACTGATTATTTTAAGTACAAGATTTTTCCGAAAAGTTGATTTAATCACTCGAATTATGCCTTGATCCATTGGTTGTAATACAGATGTCCACCACCACCACCAAATGGATAACTAATGTGATATTCGTTAGGTCACTAATTTGGGGATGGGCTGGACAATTATCAACTAATAGCAATATCTTCTTTTTCTGCTTTTTGAGCTCAACATCCCAATCCCGTATCCAATTAATAAAAATTTTAGATGTCATCCATGCCCGGCGATTACTATAGTAGTCAACAGGCAAAGACTGAAAATGCTTTTTAATATTACCGCTCATATTGGCTGCAACAAGAACAGTTATCCTTTCCTTGGACAGCTTCCCTCCAGTGCATTTTTCACCTATAAATTAAAATTTAAATAAACTGATTTCTTCACCTTTCCTTCTCACCTTTAAATTTTAATATTTTGTCTGGAGTATAGGCCAAACCTTTGTAAGCCACTCGCTAACATCGATTTTTTGTACAGACAAAGATTCTCCACTGACTGTACCGCCGACAATGTTATGCCTGACCTACTAACAGTACAATTAAATTTTAAAATTTTAAATTGCTTAGCGCAAAAATTTGCTTTTTCTTGAAGCAGTGAACCACTTAATGAGATTCCTCGACTACGTTGCAATATGAACCACTGTAACAATGCTTTGTCCACTTGATCTTAAGTTGAAGCTCTGAGCCGTTTCGTATTGCTATTAAATAACCTTTTAATTTTTTCTTAATTTTTTTGTTTTTGATTGTGGCAATTGTTGTATGGCCCACGCAGAATTCTTTTGCCAGAGTAACGTTGCGCTCACTGGCTTCCAGGCGCCGAATAATTTGCATTTTTTCTTCAACAGAGAAGCACTTTCATTCTTGAGACATTTTGCGGGTGTAATGCACAAGTGTCGAGCTTAAACTGAATGACTTCCTTATTGATCATTTTTTGCATTTTACGCATTTTGCGCATTAACTCACATTTGGCCAATTTACGTATTAAAAAAAAATTTAAAATTGGAAAAAAACAGAAAAAACTAGAAATATAACGGGAAATCCTGTCGAATAGGCTATGTGGTCTGCACACCCACGCTGTAAACATTTGTATGACGTCAGCATTGCACTTCGACTATCTCTCTCTAGCAGCAGCGTTGCTAAATCGACGGCTAAAACTGACAGAGAGTAGTGAGAGCACGCATAGAAGCAAGGGTGCCGATCACTGATAAATACATACATTTCTAATTACGTCGTTTGATGCTTAAATTTGTTGGCATTATTTTGCTGATTTCTTTCTTCCCTATATCCGGTTGAATTCTGAAAAATTTCGTCGGTAAAAGCGGAGACGTGTGTTCAAAAAGTATCGCGAATTTTGTGTTTTTTCAAAAATTATTTTTTTATTCATGAATATCTATTTTGTCCCCTTCAAAGTAATCCCCTTGAGATATTATACACTTGTGCTTTCGGCCTTCTGAGAACATTTTGTACCACCGATAAACGTTGCTTCGGTCCAAGGTAGCTTCTCCGTATGCCACAGTCAACATTCGGAATGCATCCGCGCACTTAATTTCGTTTTTCACACAAAATTTGATACAGGTTCTTTGATCCA
>NW_017535208.1:85623-127317 GCF_001853355.1 Bactrocera latifrons
TTTTTCACACAAAATTTGATACAGGTTCTTTGATCCATTTTTTTGAATAGGTAAAAATCGAAGAGGATCCAAAACACGTGCAAGCAAAGCAGCTGTCAACMAKKAAATGAACATTCAAAATGGCCGAGCTTGTCGGCATAAGTGAGAGACATGAGTACCAACATAACGCCACAAAAAATTTGAAAGTCGAATACCTAACCCGCGAAAATTCAAAATTCGCGATACTTTTTGAACACACCTCGCACTAAGGCCCTTTCATATAAGTTTGTATGGGGACCAACCAAGCCATCGAGTTTTCGTCGCAATAACCGGAGTGACACTACAGATAAGCGGAGTTGTTATAACCGGATTCTACTGTACATATATACATATGTACATATGTTCTTCTCTTCTTATGTTTTGTTGAAAAGAGGTATCTGTAAACATTTCTTTAAAATTTTATTTAAACCTTGAATCAACATCGAACAAATTGTTTTATTAAATTAGTATAATATTATATAGTGTAGTACATATACTATAATAATACTTTTCCAAATTTTTGGAATATATATTCATGAATGGAATTTGAATTAAGTTCATAAGAATCTTGTAATATACATATTTATCGTTTACTTTATTAAAATGAATTACTCACACATACTTTACCAAACTTTAAAATTAAATGCTCTCGAATTTTGTCTTATTCTCTTTCACTCTCATGGGAGAAAAATCTTCTTATACATATTTCGTCTTTACCAACTGCTAACGGAAATGACTGATTTAAGGCGAGAATTTACTCCCTGGAATTTGAAGAAATTATCTAAAAATTGCTATCTGGCGTAAGATTAGCTAATATAGATTAGAAATTCATATATGTAGGTATTTATAAGTAATTTAAAAAAATCTTAATAACCGATTGTATGGGATATATTTGATTTAATTGTAAGATTTGGCCGATTCCGACAAATGATCAATAAAATGTTAAAATTCATCTCTCTAATAAATTTAATTCGGAAATTTCAATTAGCGATGAACAAATTATTATAATCGCTAAAAGTCTTCACCTTAAAAATCGCTGGCTTGAAACCTGTTTTACACCCATAGTTTCTTAGGCAAAGTTATGCAGAATGATCCGTAGAACATTTTCGTGTTCTCTCTCTCTTGTTTTGGATCACTGTAATTCGACCCGCTCTAAAGTATGTATATCGATATAAATAGCTAATATTTTTCATCATAATTTTTTTTAGAGGTCGTATAATTGAAAATAAAAGAGTATTCCTATATTGCTCAAATTAATTACGTTGTTTGTTTAAATTCAATTTGAAAATAATAAATTTTTAGATTTTAATTAATTTGCATAACATAAAGGAAGTAAGTTTTCTTCAGTAAATTTCTTGTTCACATTTATTTTTGGAACCTTCATTACGAAATTCTTTCGAATTTCTTTTACTCTCTTTCACTCTCATGAGAGCCATCATATCTGAGAGTCAAATGACTCCACATGAATCGTATTGGTCAAATGGAAACGGAACTCACTGATACAAGGAGAGTATTTATTTCCAGGAAATTGTGGAAATTATCTGGCAACTCGCTTAAGGTTAGCTAAAACTCCAAGGCATGCGCAAAAGATAATATGTACCATATGTACGAGTACTAAGTAGCGGTAAAAGTATGCTACATTTCTTTTTTGTATATAGTGTGTAGTGAATATCTCCTAATAGATGAAAAGGTGCACTTCTTTGCTATAACTGAACGATGGATTTTGGAAAAACTAAGATAACATTTTTTTTGTCCGAAGTTCTGCTTTGTCAGACAGTTCTTTTTGGGTTGTGGAGTGTTGAAGTCCGGTTGTTACCGTGGTTATTAAGAAAAAATATATTTGTGAATTATTTGGTGTTAATTATGTACTGTTGGTGTAATTCTCATAAGTTTTAATTCTGATTTTTTTAATTAAGTGTAAATATAGTTTTTTCTTTACATTTAGTGGAATTACAGAACATTTAAATAACTGATTTGGAAAAAGCAAATTTACTTCGTTTCACATTTTGGGGTCTATATGAAAAGAATGAGTGTCGGGTTAAGATTGAGGGTTACTGTTTTACGAGAAACTAAACCAAATTGTACAGTATATATTATATAATAAATGTATGTATGTAGTTCCTGGAAATGTGCCAAAGGAAATTTAAGAAGTGTTTTTGGAAGTCTTCCGGACATGCGAAAATATGTAAGGAAGTGCGAAGTTCAGGTGCAATTGAATATTTTATACTCTAGCAACTTGTAGGCTGATACACAGTGATACAATTGCTAGGAAAGGATTTCTCCCTGAATTTCAATTGTATATACCATATATTTACCTACATATATCCTCAATATATATGGGAAGTAGGTGTGCTTTTAATTCGGCTTCGCCCATTTTTGAAGAATGACTTTGGAATGTCACGTACCAAATTTGTAAATCGGGCGGGCGGGACACAAAATATAATATGTGATTTTACATAAAAGTGGGCGGTGTTATGCCCAGCGGCCAGTTTCTACCCGGGGCTCCTAATGAGCCTTCTCATACTATCTCGAGTATAAAATTTTATTTTTCCGTCATATTTAATCATTTTGTTTTTATCGCGCTTTTGGTAGTTTGAACCTTAACATTATATTGTTAGTGAACGGGGTTATCATCCGATTTAATACATTTTCACACACTGATGGTAGGAATTCATGTAGTATTTGAGTTGGAATTTAGACGGTCAGATGGACATGGCTAAATCCGCTTAACTCGTCAAGTTTATAATTTTTAAATATACTCTATTGGGTCTCCAACGTTTCCTTTTGGGTGTTACATATTTCGTGTACCCACCCAGTATTAATGGGAACTAATATCTTATTTGTAAAGTGAAATGTTATGCCAACAGAAGCTTACACTCATATACTAGTATATGTATATGTCTGCGAACTTGATTGTATGTATATGAGTGTGAATTAATTGCATTTTCATAATGCTAATCAATCAGTAGAATTAAATCAATTTGCTCAGTTTATCGGAAAACAGATATACATATTTGCAAATTGCTTGAGGGATTGAATATCTTTGGGTTCACATTTCTAAGTGAATTAGGTGTATCAAATTTATTAATGAAACGCTTTCGTTGCGATTTTCGAGTACTTGCTTTGACTCGTAATATGCACACGGAGCCAAATCTGGTGAATGCGGTGCTTGATTGATGGTACTCAGTGCGTTTTTGGCTTTCAATTCAAAAATTTAGTTTAACCAGAACGCGAAGGCGATTTGATACCCAAAATACCCACCAAAATCATTCAAACGGACTCGCCAGAAATGTTGAACTTTCTTGCCATCTCTCTAACGCTTGCTTGATAATTTTCAAGCACCGTATCCTTCACTTTTTTAAAATTGTCATCAGTTGAAGAGGTCGTAGGTCACCCAAAACGTACGAATATTACGAAATATTACCTCCATTCCACTTCCTTATACAAAATTAGCACGATTTCTGTAACCATTGCCCGCATATACCACCCACAATTGCATGCAACTTTGCATGAAACTTGTTGCAACACGTACTATTGAAATGTCATTATCATATAATGCTTGAAAAGTACTTCAGTAAAGCTCAAGTTAATGGGACAAAGCGTAAAACCACAAAACAATTTGGCATCAAACAGGATTTGGCAGCCCTAACAGGTGATCAATTACACACATACACGCACACACAAATGCACACATACATATGTATATGCATAAGCTGCAGTGAGCGCCTTATGCAGTTTGAGCCGGCTTGCGTTTACTTGGCTTCGGTGTCCGGCTGAGTGCCTCGCCTGATTGCCACACTGCTCGCCAGGTTGCAAGCACACCTTGTGTGCTTATGTAACGTTTGTTGCAATACACGTATGTATATAGTATATGTATCTATACTTAGATGCTTATACTTAGCATATGCATCCTTCAGCTTAGCCGCACACATTGTCAGTTCGGTTGCCACAAATGATTGTACGCAATTTGCTTGATTGTTAGTTACATATGTACATAAATACCTGAATTTGTGAAAAGTATGTGGGCGGAAATATTTGCAAGCGAAAAGAGCAAGAATTGCCAAATGCTAAGTACGAGCAGTGAAAATAATTCCATTGCATTTGGCAGATGTGAAAATAGCAACTGCATTAGCTTCTTCAGCTGACCTGCATATTACGGCATTTTGCGGCTTTGTATACATATTACATACTTACATCTAAATATACATACATATATATATATGTATGGTGTATATTTTTAGAAATATATTTTAAGCCAAATGTAAATATTGCTAATATTTACACATGTTAGTGGTTTTGCTGAATTTGTGGCATGCAAAGTAATTATTTCAAAGGAGAAAAATATAACAGTAGGTTGCTGTTGTTCGAAAATTAATATCTATATTACATACTTTTGAAATACATTACAAAAGTTGATAATTATTACTCCTACTTTTATTTAGTACTAGTCAAAAATTATCTTTTACTTTCATTAATATTGGGTAGTCGAAAAAGTCTCTTCGTATTTGGTCAACAGATGTCGTATATATCCAATGCTACCAATGACAATGTGTCATGCGATATAGTGTTGAAAAGGTAAGATTTTAACCCAAAAAAAAAAAAAAAATTAAATTTGCGGAAGTTTTAAAACAGTTACAGTTGTTCAAAAATGAGTGAAGTTATGACGAAAAATACTACAACTATATTTTGAAACTTTTGTATAAAAAAGCAAGCCCACAATTAAATTTGTGAAGTTTACAGAGACGATGCTGCATCAGTTCTTGTAGCACAACAATGGTTTGCTCGCTTAAGACTCAAATGGTATTCCTTGTTGACAGTTTGGCCGGTCGAAAAGAATTCGGAGTGCATCGTACCTCGGTAGTTGAGCAAATTCTTAACATAACCTTGCTTTTGGATACGCTTTGACGTGGTTTTTCGACTTCCGGTCATCTTGGCTACGCTATTCCGCAGACTGATCGTCCGTTTCCAGGTCGTAAGCAGAGATTCAGTAATAATACATTTCATGACATCGGACAGCATTATTTCGTAGAAGATAAAACGACGTTATTTTTCGAAAAAATTCCGTAATTTGGAACTAATTCTGCTTTTACTTTTTTAGTCCTAAATTTTTTTTCCTTTTTTTAACGACGTGTTGATCATCAGTTGATGCTGATGGCCGTCCTGGACGTGGTTCGTCGTCTACGCGTTCTCGACCCTTTCCGAGTCAGTTTTTACCAATCAAAAAAGTCAGTTTTTACCAATCAAAAAGCAAAGCTCCGCATAATTATGACATTTTTCAAAATTTTTGACGACAAATTTTTCGAAGAATGGGTCTTTGACCAATGTATAAAGTCGACTGGATGTTTGAAAATCCATATAATAGTTGTATGTGATGTGATTCCGCACACGAACGATACTTGTTTATTGCTTGACGCTGACTTCCCTCCCATCTGCCAATGACGTCTACACCGCATATTAAGTAGCTTCCTAGCGGTGAACATTTTTTTATTTTCATATAGTGGAGTCGGAGCCTATTCGGTACAAACAAAGAAGCACTTAATTATTTCTTCCATGAACATGTTATATTTTCCGATTTTAAGAACTAACTTGGGTTTCCAGAGAGCATTTTCTTGAGCTTAAGGAATTTACGAGAGATCTGGAAGCATTCGTTGATACGCAACAATGGCGTGAGGAAACAACCCTTCCTTTTTCTTCAAACGGCATCATGCCAGTGGTGCCGAGTTTAATTTCCATTGGCGTCTTGCGTTCTAGTACTGAACCAATGCACCTTGCGTGCGCTTAGTAGTCGCTAGTTGTCGACCCGCTTCTGTGCGACTGCAAGATCTTTTGGCTTCGAGTAGAACGCTGAAAATCTACTGAACTACTTGCCTTAAGCAAGGTTCAATTTTTCGCCATCGTAGATATTCATATCGGACATTGTCCAATCCGGTTCAGTTTTTCGCAATCGTAGGAGTTCTTACTGCACACTGTCCAATAGACATCCATGCGGTAAGGCTAAACACGTTAACGGACGCTAGTTCTCAAAGCTGTATGAAGGAGGGAAGTTGGAGACATCTTTCTTCTTCATTTTCCAACCTTTTTACGGCTGACGCTGAAATTTCTCGGTGGTCTTATCTTCGGCAAACTAGACGAAACAGCCGAGACTTAGCCGTCTCAACAAATTAGTGATAGGCTCAAAATGGCTCAAGCTGTCAAAGTGCTTAGATCTCGTAACCTAACACGTTGTAGAAGAAGAGGAACTGTCATTTCTATAGTTATCTCAAAACAAAAGAAGTGTACAAATGTAATTAACTTGGAAGCCTTACAAACTGAAAATAAAGTTGCTCACAAAATGGGTCTACTTAAAAATATCGAGTTTTCCGTAATTTTTTTTTTTTTAAACTTTCCAGAATAATTTCTTAATATTTTTATATAAAAGAATAAACATTTCGAAAAATGTTTCAAGGAATATTCTTCTCAATTTGCAACAACACTAAAATAACTGTAACTTAAAAAAAAAAACAGGTAAGGAATGGCTAAGTATATATTATACAGAGAAGGCATTAGAAGGAATTCAAAATAGCGTTATATTGGAAGAAGGCGTGGTTGTGAACCGATTTCACCCATATTTCGTACATGTCATCAGGGTTTCTCAACTATTATGTACCGAATTTCATTGAAATCGGTCGAGTAGTTCCTGAGATATGGCGTTTGGTCCACAAGTGGGTGACGCCACGCCCATTTCCCATTTTTAAAGAAAGCCTGGGTGCATCTTATTTCTGATATTTCTTCCGTAAAATTTAGTGTTTCTGACGTTTTTTGTTAGTCGGTTAACGCACTTTTAGTGATTTTCAACATAACCTTTGTATGGGAGGCGGGCGTGGTTACTATTCGATTTCTTCCATTTTTGAACTGTATATGGAAATGCCTGAATGAAGCAACTCTGTAGAGTTTGGTTGACACAGCTATAGTAGTTTCTGAGATATGTACAAAAAACTTAGTAGGTGGCGGGGCCACGCCCCTTTTTCCAAAAAAATTTCGTCCAAATATGCCCCTCCCTAATGCGATCCTTTGTGCCAAATTTCACTTTAATATATTTATTTATGGCTTAGTTATGACACTTTATATGTTTTCGGTTTCCGCCATTTTGTGGGCGTGGCAGTGGGCCAATTTTGCTCTTCGATCTTCGAACTTAACCTTCTTATGAAGCCAAGAAATACGTGTACCAAGTTTCATAATGATATCTCAATTTTTACTCAAGTTACAGCTTGCACGGACGGACGGACAGACGGCGGACGGACGGACCGACAGACAGACATCCGGATTTCAACTCTACTCGTCAACCTGATCACTTTGGTATATATAACCCTATATCTGACTCTTTTAGTGTTAGGACTTACAAACAACCGTTATGTGAACAAAACTATAATACTCCCTTTAGCAACTTTGTTGCGAGAGTATAAAAAATAGGATTTTGAGAAACTCTTTAAGGAATGTATTATTGAATATTTGAGCTATTGAAATATAAATAAGCTCAATTTTAAGCATTTACTTAAACACTGTGCGAACTAAGAACAAATAAGGCCAAACATTTTATTTCTCAATTAAAAAGCAGTTTGTATGCAAAAAATTGTGTCTTATTTGAGAAAGAACGTAACTATAATGTGGGTATGGAATACACAGCAGTTACATATATGTATACCAGGTGCACTGACATGTTGAATAATCACACACACACACACACGAACAAACACATGCAAATTGCACGAAAGAGGCAAAAAGCATAGTGATAAATCAATGAAGGAGATAGATTGAAATCAACGAAGAAATAATTCACTGCAACAAATAAGCCGTCAATGGTGCAAATGTAGAGGCATTAGCTGTGCTTACAAACGTATATGTTTATATATACATACATATATACTAGTATGTGTTGCAATGTATCTTTGTTGCAACTCTACTTGGCATCTGAAATACAAGGAAGTGCGCTGCAGATCGATTTGCCTTGGGAATATTGACTTATGACGTGTCAGATGGTGATTGCAGTCACGCACACACACATACAGAGAGAATATTTAATTCATTGCTTAAATGTATGCATGTGTGTATGCAGTGCATATATGTATATTTATGCATGCTTTGTGAGCGTTGCATGTTTATTGATTATGCTCACATATTTGCCAACAAACAGAGCTCAAATCACACATACGCACACACATACAGCTGCATCTCTCGCACTCGTAAAAGCAAATATTGACTTGCCTGTCTTCAATGCAAATAAATTGAAAATTGCTAAACAAATAGCAGCTATCCCTAACTAACAGCATCGGTCAGACACGACTGTCAACACATGCATTTTGGCCAATTGCAAATATGTTGACACATAAATACAAAATATATTGGTCAAATGCATTTTAGAGGTTACAGCGAAGCCGGTGTCAACAGTTAACGGTATATAAATACAGAGCCTCCGAGAGTGAGTTTAGGGACTTTGGTTGGCGCTTAGAAGCATTTGTTTTGCACACGCAGTTGGAGTTCAATGTCGACACTTTGAACCGCGAAGCGATGCGGGCAAACATAATGCAAATAAATTTGATCAACACTTATTGGGTACTCGGAAGGTGATGTAGGTGCCATTAATTAAATTATTGATCAGCATGTGTTGGAAGTAGGGAAATGTATTTTATATTTTACTCAAATAATAGCTCTACAGTCAAAACGTTGACGACATCATACATATAGACAGTTTTTGTCTGAACCCTTATTTGTGCGCATTTATTTATTTTTGATGAAAATTAAAGAAAATTCGGAATAAAAAATAGGAAATACACGCAAGCAGTCAAACATGGTGACCTCCTCGAAACACTTTTCATAAGCACTTTTTGAGATGGCCTGCAACTCCTTCAGCGAATTTTGGTTTATCTTTTCGATTGACTAAAAACGAGTTCCACCGGAGCGGCAAATTTACTTTGGGGATCAAGAAAAAATCATACAGAGCCAAATGTGGTGAATATGATAGTTGATCGATGGTATTCATTGAATTTTTGGCTTCGGTCCCAATTGTAGCTCGATGCGATCGTGCATCATCTCTCTTGTTGTTCTTCCACAATTTCCGACGTTTTCGACGGATGTTCCTACGCAAACGCCTCAATACGTCCAAATAGAACTTTTTATTGACCCTCTGTCTTTCTGAAAAAAATTCATAATGCACCAAACCACGAATATCGGAAAAAGGTTATGCTCAGTCTAATTTCTTGTGTGCCTTTGGCGTGCATTTTTTGCTTTCGGCTCTTGTTTTTCCAGTTTCAGTTGTTATGCTCTCCATGAATGAGGGATCGGAATTCGTTCCATATTTTTTATTGTTTGCTTTTTGTTTCATTCTCGGAGGGGTCATTGCTTTTATTCGGCTCACGAGACTGCCGTTACGCATTACATCCTGAGTCCAAGCGTAGCCATTCGCCACTTCAGTTACATATTTACGCCTTAAGCCCGGTTAGTCCTTCTGTCTTCTCTGCATTGCCGCTTTTTCCATTAGCTTTTGTTCGGTTCGCCAGATAGTTTGTTTGGTTTTAGTATTAGAAGCAAACGTTGCATCTTTCAGATTTTGGAAATATGCCCTCCCGTAGACAGTGAGTGTAGTATTTAATCATGATCTTAAGGGCCTTGTTAGGAATACCGTTCAGCCCTGATGCCTTGTTGTTGGCAAATCGTTCTGTTGCTTCTACAACCTCTTTTTCGATGACTGGTGAAGTCATTGTTCCAGTTACTTCTAAATGATATACTTGAAACGGTTTCGCGGGAAAGTGGGTTTCTACCATAGATTATAATTTCCAACAGGAAGGTCAGATGATGGCTGTGCGTGTATATGTCGCTTACCCAAAAATGTTACAATTTCCGAGATTTTTTTTGTCCCAATCTCTATCCTTAAAAAAGCCTGATACAGGGTAATTGTATTGATTTTTCTTTGTCCCAGAAAAAGTTGTAAAAATAAGACCTCTTTTTAGGGCCTTTGATTGACCTGACGTCTTAAGTCAACTCAAATGTTTGGCATAGAAAATACTATGAAACATGATACATTATCGTCTATTAGAGAGTGATTCATTTACAATACACACTAGAATAAGTAGAACCATTTCACTATATCGAATTTGCGAAAAGAGTAAAATCATTAGGCATTCGCATTGCGCTCTCCACCTCTAATGGAAATAAATCAATGGTTACAAAGCCTTTGTTTGCAGATTTTGCGTCAATTTTATATCCGCTTGTGCCCGGCCATTATCCCACTATGCATTTTATGATTTACATTTGAGTTTCATTATGGCTTATTATGCAATCGGCCGTAGCGATGTCGTACTCAATGCCAATCAATGGGCAATTTAAATCAACTAGTCATGCAACATCACGCCATACGCACCTCCCACCACTACGGTATCATGAAAACTCTTTCAAATAGATGTATATGAGGTGTATAGTAATAAATTAAATATACATATATGTATATGTATGTGTTTGTGTTTGTTTGCGTTTATGTCCTTTGGCCATTTCTAATTTCCGTTTTAATGTTCAATAGCAACATTTGACCCTGTTAAATGACAGGCAAGCTCCACACACTGCACACACATACTTCGACATCGAACGGCTCTTCCTCTCTTAGCTGCTTACCCCTTTTGCGCCATTATTACTCGCTCATATTGCTTTACAGGTTTATTGCGTTTTATTCTGTACACAACGACTATACATTTCAAACGTATACATATATATATATATATATATGTGTGTGTGAGTACGTGTGCTTAGGTGCTTTCTTGCTCCATAAACCTGCAATTTTAAGTGCAATTTAACTAATTGGCTCAGTGTTTCAGTGTCCTTTTTGCTTATTTGTTGCATATTCCCATTGCATTATGTTCAGGCGCCATATGGCTGTGTGTTAGTGGGTGTGTGACATTTGCAAATACCTACACACCTGCAGCGCTTACTGATAGCACTTCCATACATACATACTTTATTGCTGCTTTAGTTTATTATAATTCCCTGTTGTCTACTATAAGTACGCTCGTGCGCCAAAATGTATGCTTCTTTGCTTGCCACAAATGGTTTCATACACTTTATAAAATATCGAGAGATGCTGGTGTTTGGTCACCTGCTGGTAATGATTTTTAAATATTCATATACATCTACATATACATATATATTTACCTAGACTGCCGAGCAACGTAAATATTTTTGTGGTTGTCTGCCAAATATGTCTACTTCGAGACTTTGCTGTTTGATTAATTCGTTTGAGGAACTGCTCTGTCAGCACTTTGGTCGCTATTGCGTAATCGATTGAACAATTAAGATAAATGGTGATATGATTGATAAATTTGCAGGATGACAAGTTGTACATTAATTTTACAGGGAGCTTAAGTTAATATTGCTACCTAGGGACTTAATGTGACTGACTGTCGTAGTATTATTGCTTAACAATTAATATTGAACTTAAACTGATGGAACTTCAGATCAATATTTTACTCAGTAATATCACCAAAGTGTATTCTGCAAAGCGAAATAAGTATGTGACATTTATGTAATTTTTCTTTACGCCCATATGAAATGCATAAATTGTTAATAAAACGCAAAATATTTAATTATTCATTAATTATGTCACCTTCAAAGTAATCTCCATCAGATAATACACTTATCCCAACGATTTTTCCAGGCCTAGAAACACCTTTCATAAACACTTTTTGGGATGACCTTCAGCTCCTTCAGCGAAATTTCTTGTATCTCTTCGATCGACTGAGCGGCAATTTCAGTTTGGGGAACTACAAATATCGAAAAAGCAATAACATCATCTTGATTTTTGAGCGGCTTTTATGTGTTTTTTCTTTTTGGTTTTGGCTTGTTTTTTCCCCCTCCATTCCGTTGATTGTTGACTTGTTTGCATGCCAAACTCTTGAACCTATGTATCAGCGGCAGTTATAATGCTCTCCATGAATGTGGCATATATATTCTCATGTTCAAGTATGTCCAAAGAGATCTGTTTGCGGTGCTCTTTTTGAAAAAAATTCAGAACTCGCAAAAGATGTCGAGCTCTCTCGCCATATCTCTAACACCTGCATGACAATTTTAAAATACCATGTTCTTCACTTTTTTAATATTTTCATTAGTTGAGGAGGTCGTCCAGATCAAGGAATGTCTTTCAAAGACCCCACGCCTCTGTGTTTTTGACAAAACTGAATTACCGTAAGCATTTTCCAACGTTCCCAAATATTCCGCACACAAAATTTTGTTAGAAATACAAAATTTGAGACAAATTCTTTATTCGTTATTTTTATTCATTGTAAAATTCGCAATGCACTTCTGAGGTGTACCGATTCAAGCAGCTACTATAAATAAACTGGTTTACAGTTGGGCTCATATTTGGCATAGTAATAAAGGACAATCCTACCAACTATGCAAAATACTTTATTTTCATATATTTTCGGGTACTTATAGTGAATACCTTTTGTTATAATATTGTACCTGAGAAATCGAGTGAAAAGCCAAACCAGTTCATAATTCTCATAAATATTTTTTAAAATAATTATGTTAAATATTTTGTTTACAGAAGCATGATATATTGGGGCTACAACTTCGAAGGTTGTACAATAGCGCTATTCAAAGTAGTGTCCATAGAATGCTATTCATTGTTCTCTCTTTCCGACGCTTTGGGGATATCATCACCAAAGAATTGTGTCTGATATCCTCTTCTGATGTTTACTGTATTCCAGTAGGGGCGTTCTGCATCGACCACCTAATGCAGAGCATTACCTTGACGGACATGGGTTTTCGGCTTTGCCGTGAATATGGTTGGTTGGCCCGATTTCACATATGAGTTTTTGCTAATTGATTACAGTAATGGATTAATTTTTCATCACGAGTAGATGCCAACGTGAAAATCTTTTTTTTTTTTTTTTTTTGGTAAAATTCAAGCAGCACTTCTGATACGAAAGGTTGTCTTTCAACATTTCTTTGACATCAATTCATATGGTATCTAATTTCTTTGCTTTTGAGTACATAGGTTTTATAAGTTGAAGCTTAGCGGGGTTAAATTCGTGTAACATTATGGAGAAATAAATCGAGATTTTTCAATTTCTTTTATAGCTAAATATATATCGGACTTTTTGCTTCTACAAATCAATATCATTTTTGATGACTCCATCAGGTATACAGTCTGTAGAGTTTAACGCATGAAACCCTCACTTTGTTAGAAGGAATTTCTAATGACCAAGCTATATCAAGTATAGATCTGTGAGCTGGCCACCTATTTGGCTGAGATAAAATTATTATTCACTCCGGTAGTAGTTGATGTTCGCTGACTGTGTGCAGTGAAGGGATGTGCAGACTCTTTACCCCTAGCAACAAGTTAGTATAGGATTATACTGGTTTATGCGCCTGGACACAGTGATAATGCAGGAAACTGTTAGGTTGATAATGCTTACTAGGTGAGATACTTCAGTCTGAGTCACTACGGTTTCGGAACGGGTAGGAGCTCCTTTGTCTTCTTGTTGTTCACTACTGTATGAGTGGTCCTCAGATTATTACTGTATTATTTGCTCTCAGTATTGTAGATCCTCATATCAGCTCAGTAAGCGTTGGTCAACTACCAGCAGCTATGCAGTCGCAAAGTCCTTCTGGCCTAGGATAAATCGTATGAGGTTTGGTGAACACTTAGCTTTCAGCAACGTGCGTCTTTCAATGACTATAAGTGTTTTRTCTATCTATCTATCAAATATTACCGCGTGCCAATTGGATCAGCTGCTTGGAATATTGAATATTCTTAAGACTTTCTTCTCGAATATCCCGATTTCGCTAGATCAAGGCGAAAACAATTCGGATCTTATACTTTCAAACATTCAAATCTAAGTTTTGCTTAGTAATAGCTTAAGGGCTCAGCCATCTACTCACCATGAACCTACTGTTTTATGAAGTACTTAAGAAATAAATCTCAAATAGGACTAAACGGGTAAATAGACAATCTCCGTAAAACAGGTCCAATTATATTATTAAATTTTATAAATAAATTTTTCATTTCAATTCAATATTGGTTTTCATATTTCAACTCAGTTTCATTTCCTATATCCATTCTTCTAAATGGAGTCACATTCTTCCTTTTTTTTAACCAAAATGATTTTTAATTCACATAACCTCAATTCATTTCCATTTAATTTATGGTTTAATGTTTCTATTTTATGGCTTTCCTTTAAAGTTGAAGACGCATTCGTGAACGACGAAATTATGGAAGTGATCTGCTCTATTAATAATTTCGTGTTTTCTAAAGCCTTATCCATTTTTACTATCTTAAGTTCAAGTACTTCAAATTTGTTTCCTTTGCTCATTAAAATTGCGCAAAAACTGGCTCTACTGAACTATTATATAAATGAAAGAGCATATACACAGCCTCTCTGCTAACAGCGGCTGCCATCGGGTAGAAAGGTGGATAAAAACTTTAACGACCATGTCATATGCTCGTAAAATTTGTCGCCTCAAAGCATGCGTTAAGAAGCTGTCCACGGCTGACAGCAGGGCGGTCATAGGGCTAAAGGTCAAAATTGTACATTTAATGCGCCACTTCGTGACCAGCTCGCGTCAATGCAACCAACACACACACCAACACTCATCTTGCCAGCCAACTCACACCTGTCCACTCTCCTCGCTCTCTAGCAGCTTTAACCCTTTGGCATCGTTACCTCCAGCCAAGCCGCGTGCAGCGTTGCTTTGACAGTTTATTTTCCGTTCGTTCGTGCAGTTGGGTCAAGCGCTGCGCGCCGCCTGGAGTACGTAATTTCCCAACAATTTTCGGCTAAATAAAATGCAACATTTTATGCGCTCGTAAAAAGTCAATTGTATTGCTGCAAATGGGCTGGTACTGGGCTCTACGAAGCTTGCGACAGTTCTGGAATTATGTTATTTGTGTGTTTGTATGTATGTTTGTACCTGGCACCGCATACGGCATTAGTGTGGCTTGAGTGAGAGGCCTCCGTTAAGCCGAGTTGTCAGCATGCGGATTTGTTTGAGTTGTGTTGATGGTGTTATTGTGGCCCATGTCCCTTGAAGGGTGTGAGGTTATGTAGCTGATTGTGTCAACTGTTAGCGCTCATGACTCACCCCGTTATCTACTCAGATATCTCAGCTTCGGCTCGTTGTGGAACTATTAAAGCGCCGCAACTGTGCTTGTATTGTTGGTTTTGCCTTGTACTAGTTATTCTCTGCGGCTATATTAAACGCCATTTATGGTCTTTTTAATAGTTAACGAGTCTCCATTAAACACGTCGGTTGTTATCCTTTTTGCATTGTTGTACTATTTTTTATGTGTTTTCTTTTACTTAATTCGCATAGGTATATTTCTATTTTGCGTAAAGCTCTTAACATTTTACGTACTTTTTTATATTTTTATTGCAAAACTAACCATTTTATGTTTTATTCAGCAACACATTTTTTATGTACATACATAGGCATGTTGAAGCTCCAATTTGAACTTGTATGTGGTTAGGCCAGTCTTCTTCTTCCTTATTGGTTTAGACACCGCTTATAGACGAATTTACAACAGTGTGCTAGTAGTTTGTTCTATTACTGTTGTGCGCCAATTGGAGATCCCAAGCATAGCCATATGCTTCTTCACCTGGTCTTTCCAATGGCATGGAGGTCTTTCTCTTTCTCTGCTTCCCCCGGCGAGTACAGCGGCGAATTCTCTCAGAGCTGGAGTCTCTTCATAGCTTTCTCTTAATTCGCTGAACACTGGCAATGTCGTCGTATATCTCGCAACGATGATCGTTCCATCGACTGCCGTATTTACCGATGCCAATGCGCTAAGGAAGATAAATTTTGCGCAGAACCTTTTTATCGAAAACTCGTAACGTCGACTCATCAGATGTTGTCATCGTCTAATCCCTTGCACCATATAGCATACGGGGATGTTGAGGGAATTGCAGATTTTGGTCTTTGTTAGTCGAGATAGTAATCTAGTTCTCAATTTCATACTAAGTTTAAAGTAGCAGCTGCTAACAAGAGTTATTTTGCATTGAATTTCAGACCCGCTTGCTTCGCTTTTTTACTTAAAAGCTACAAGTAAAGAAGTAAGCAATGTGTTATACTCTTGCAACTTGCAAGAATCAAAGCCAGAGAAATACCTTAATGTGTAAAATGTCAACCAGAGCTTCGGAATCTTAGCAATATTATATAGATATGTATATATAACTCACTCACTACATGGCATAAAGTACTGTATGCGATATATATATAATATTAATTAAGTTATACGTTCAGTTAAGCTCGATGAAAGTTTGAAGATCTTATATTAAGCATACGAGGAATAGTATTGATCCGATTTTATCTGTTTTTTGCCAATACTACATGCAGTTGAGAGGCCACAGAATAATAAAATGCTAACAAGATTTCATCAAGGTTCCTCACATGCAATCGCCAATTATATGGATTAAAGTCAGCCGGATGATCGAAAAGCCTAATTTTAGTTATATGGACGGGCTATGTCAAGTTTTCGCTGAATTTTATTCAATTTAGGCGCAAAGATGCACCGTTATCAGTGAATCACATTTCTCATTTTTTCAGAATTCACATATTGGCGGATTTATGTATGCGGTATAAAACCATCCGGAAGTTAGCAAATCCTTTTATTAGGTATACATATATATGAGGGCTATGGAGAGTATTGGGCCTATGCAAGCCATTTTTAATAAACAGGCAACTCATTATCAGAAAAACATTATTTCCGAATTTCAATTACATGTCTCACTCACCGATATTTTCTGTCATAAGTCCACTATAGGTATTATAGGTCCGCATATTCAGTACCGGCTTGAACAGTTTTGCTTAGATTTGGAAAATTTTTGGTCATAAGGTGGCATATTTCACATATAGATTTAAAAATGTGTTATATGGAAAGTAAGCGTGGTTATAATCCGATTTCGCCGATAATCGCTGTCATATGCTAATTGAATTGAAAATCAGCTTTGTGACTTCACCTAAAAATGGCACCCATGGCCCCGACTCTTATCAAGCACCATGTCGGTGGTAAAATTTAAAGGGTTATATATCCGATTTAATTATTTTCTCATTCTCGATAAAGGTTCTCTAAAAATTTATTTTGAACGAATTTTTCTTTTTCGTCTTGAACGGTTGTAGATATATATATGTACATTAAACTCATTGGCGGAGCCAAGAGCACTTTTTAAAAATTTCTGCCCACGGGTTTTCCGTGCGGTCCTCTGTACAGTTTTCTACCTTAATTTGGTGCTTAATGGCGTTTTGTAGGCGTGACTGTGGCTCGATTACGCACATCTACGAACTCGTCCTTGCTGTTTTGGCAAATATATTATATTTTTGTGAAGTCTCATTATTATTGGTCTTGTCATCAATAAAATTCTTCTAAGAGTCAATATTGGTTATGCTATCTTCCAAAATTTGAAATTTCGTATACCTATTTTCAGTTTTTTTTATTTTTTTGCAAATTTGTTCTTCAAATGGTCTAGAAATGCTACTATTTAGCTTTTCTCTTAAATTTTGTAAACTAATTTAATACGTTTCTCGATGATTTTCTCTTTTGGACGCCCGATTAACTCTTTGTCTCTATAGCATGAATGGATCATGGTTATAAGTAATTGTAGATAAAGAGAATTGCATGTTCTGGCAAGATAAATAAAGCTTTTAAATTTTATGGCGTATGCCTGCAAATTATTGTCATTAAACAACAATAGGAAGCTATGGAGTCCAATGTTGTTTGCACTAATGACTTTCGATGGTTTCGATTCTTCAGTGTACCACGTGTACCACTTAATAGTGCTATCGCTCATTCGTAAGTCTGGCATGGAGTTACCACTTTCATACTTACTATCCAGGTTAAATTCTTTTTGATATTTACCCTTTTGATAATGCCGTTCCTCGGAAGAAGACCCATTCAGTGTCTTTTCACTTAATGCTTTCATTTGTTAAGACAAGACTTCCCTCTTTCATAACCTTCTGCTGTCATGTGAAGCATGTTATATATATATATATATATGTTTAAAGAGTTAAAATTGTTTCCTTTGGGTAAAAAATAAACTTTTTTGAAAAATTTTTTCTGACATAAAAAATATAAAAGGTATTTTAAACTCGGTCATTGCGACGCAATGACAAAAAAAAAAAAAAAAAATGAAAATTATTCTTTAATACATTAACCTAATTAATTCTGGCTTACGGCCTCAGGATTTGCCGACCAAGCGATTGCCATAAAGGGAAAAGGGTACTAGATGAGTGGTGTTGGCGGAACATGCAAAGAGGTGGCCAGTGTCATGCGGAGACTCATTCCACACAGGCCATATAAGTAGGAGTTTAACCCGCTTCACCTCCAGAACGAAGCTGCGCAAGGGTCACTCTGGTCACTCTTCGTCTGATTCGTCTAAATATACGTGACCAGTTTTTGAGATATCGTTCTGAAATTTTCCGCATGTCCTGTTTTACACAAGCAGCTGCTCATTTGTCCCAATCACTGATATAGGACCACAATAGTATATATGTAACTACCATACAAAGTGAGCAATCAAATTCAAGGGCTTGTATGGAAAACTTTTTTATTGTTGTTGATGTTGTTGTAGAGGCAGTATTCTGCCGAGTTGACAGTGCTTGGCCGAATAAAAATCAGGGTACGTTCTGGTAAAGTAGACTTGACCATGTTGGGAATGGTAAAAAAGCCTTTTTATTCTAAGAGATTTCTTTATCTACTTTAATTAATATGATATAGCTTCGGTGCTTTTATTTCATTTTAATCAAATCATGCTTATTATCCTTTCTTTCGCAATTAAATAAAAATTTTAAACATAATCTAATCCTACAATATTATCACAAAGGTCTATAATCAAATTCTACTAAATTTTCTAAACTACCGCCGCATCGTCGTGCCTATTAACACACTAATTTATGCATTTAACAATTAAAACTACGGCTTTGAGCAACATTCAACGGAATTTAGATTAAATTTTTTGCGCCAACATAAAATTGCAAAATCAACAAAAACGGAATGTAATTGAGCTGCCACCGAAAATTAATAAAGACAAGCGCTAATAATTCGCCGTAACGCTGGCCAATGTGAAAAATGCTTCAACTACTAATGAAAAATGCGAAAATTTAGATTTTGTGGAAAGTTACGTATACGCCAGCGCAAACATATTTCCTAGGTGATGCTGGTAATTGTATTGGTTTAAATATGCTACTGCGCTTTCGATGCTCAAATTTGAGCTGCTGGCTTTGTTATCTATGCTTGTTGCAAATATCATGCGCACTAATACACACACACACACACACACACACATGCATACAGCCACAAAGCGCTGCAGTGTGAACATGTAAATGTCAATGCCACGCCCTGTCAACGCAACAACCGATAAAGTAAAATAGCTCACGGCGCTTCACACGCAACTACATTGACAAATCGCGTACGAACAAGGCTAAAGCAACAACAACAATTACAACAAAGCGCTTTCACCAGTGGATTTGAGCGGCTGGTTTGGCTGTTGGAGGTGATGAAAATATGCCTGTTGACTAGAACACAATACAGATACACACATATATGCGTTGTTCACATGTTCTTCTTCTACTTTCGAATTGACTTCAATTTGGTGCTGCTGTTATTGTGGTTTTTGTTGTTGTTACTGCTAATGCAAACAATAAATCTGAACACTCATTGTCAGCCAAAATCAAAAACATAACTCAACGCTCAGCCGAGTGCGTTCGCCAGCGCTCCACGCTCCACGCTCCACGCTCGATCTACTTTCTCTGCCACTCACTCGCCGCTACAACTTCAACACGCGCAGCTCGGCGTTCGCTTGCGGTTGTGGCAAGTGCGTTGTGGTGTGGTCGTGGTCGCTTAAGCGAGCATTTGCTGCTGCAACAAAGCAAACAGCTATTTCGGCAAATGTGGTGTGCAACAACAACAAGGCCTACAACAATTGTGCCAAGTGCAATTGTTGTGTTTCGTTTGTTGGCAGCATTTGCATTTACAATACATTTGCGGCAAATGTAAATGCGCCATGCGCAGCACACTTGCAACGGTATGCCGTGTTGCATGTGGTGGCGTCGCGCCGTCTACGGCAATTCGCATGTTTCGGTGTTGCACAGCAGCACGCCCAGCTGCCAAAAGTGCATGCAACTACAAGTGCGCGCGCCTCCATACAAATCCAGTGGCAATAACACTTCATACGTACGCTACTTTTGTATTTATGTTGTTGTTGTTGCAGTCTCTACACATGCCAATGACTTCCGACATGCAGCTATTTGCCGTTTGCCGCCCGCCAACTCGCCCCGCTGCACTTCTAATGCACCCTGCGTCACTTGCCACCCTCAGGTCCGAGACTAGCACTATGTTGTTGTTGCATGTTGCAAGCAGTCGTTTGCTTTCGGCCCTTGCATTCTAGTGTCGCTTGCTGTATTTGTGTTTGCTTTTGGCTTATTTACTGTTTATTTGTCTGCCAGCATTTAGTGTTGTTGTTGTTTTTGTTGTAAAATATACAGCATTGCTTCGAGATAATACTCATTAGTTTTAAAGGTTTGAATGCCAAATTTCTCGCTACATGTAATTGTAAAATTTGGAGATTAATTATGTGCGGTGAGTTCTACACACCATTTGATCAAAATTGAACCGGACTGACACTGAGAAACTACAATTCCACGTATTTGAATAAAAAATAAAAAAAAAAAAATGGACCTTTACAGGCCTTATAAGGATTAATAAAATTTTGCTTGCACTTTTCATAAGCCTCGGATGACCTAAGTGCCTGGTTGATCAGGATGATGAGACGAGTTGAAACCCGAGTGACTATCTGTCTTAATGTCCCTCAGTAAAACCGATAACTGCAGTAAAAATTGAGTTATCTTATTGAAGTTGAGAGCACGTGCTCCTTGATGAAAAAGTGAGGTGGGGTTTCTTAGGTGGGCGTTATCGGATCATTGCCACCTTCACAAATTTCCAATAATCGAAAACTCATAGATTGCTATAATTGCCATTGTATATAAGCCGCAAATTAAGATACAAACCTTTAATCTGGTAGAACAAATTGTAATAACAAGGAACGTCTGTGGTTTGAGAATTAAAAAAAAAATTTCTCGGCTACTACTAGATTTTATATACAGGTATATACATATATACATGCATAATCATTCCAATTTACATAGGTAAAATCACCACTACACCTTTTTCGACAAGGTGAAAAAAGGTGAAGGAGGTTTTGCTAAAAACTGCTAAAAGAGCAAGTAAAGATTTTCCGGATCAGAGTTTTATTGATTAATTATGGCCTTTAAGGATGCCATCTCAGGTATAGAAGTTGTCAAAATCGGACCATAACTATGCATGCCAAATATCAGAATGGTGGATTGCATTGGTTTCGAATTTCGCCTTTACTCCTCAAAGACTTATTAGCCAATATGTGAGGTGCATCTCTGCCTCTACACTTGATAATATTGGATAAAAATTTGCCTTGGCCCCTATATAACCTTTATATCAATAATAATATTTTCAAATATCCGTTTCATCTTACTCCTTGATGGTATGTGAGATCTATATGGAGCTGAAACAACATTTCTTTCTGTTAATAATAATACAATAATAATATAAAAATAAAACAAGTAAGGAAGAGCTAAGTTAGGATATATTATACGGAGAAGGCATCAGATGGAATTCAAAATAGCGTTAAATTGGAAGAAGGTGTGGTTGTGAACCGATTTCACCCATATTTGGTACATGTCATCAGGGTGTTAACAAAATATTATGTACCGAATTTCATTGAAATCGGTCGAGTACTTTCTGAGATATGGTTTTTGGTCCATAAGTGGGCGACGCCACGCCCATTTTCAATTTTTAAAAAAAGCCTGGGTGCAGCTTCCTTCTACCATTTGTTCCGTAAAATTTAGTGTTTCTGACGTTTTTTGTTAGTCGGTTAACGCACTTTTACTGATTTTCAACAAAACCTTTGTATGGGAGGTGGGCGTGGTTATCATCCGATTTCTTCCGTTTTTGAACTGTTTATGGAAATGCCTGAAGGAAACGACTTGTAGAGTTTAGTTGACATAGCTGTAGCAGTTTCCGAGATATGTGCAAAAAACTTCGTTGGGGGCGGGGCCACGCCCATTTTTCCAAAAAATACGTAAAAATATGCCCCTTCCTAATGCGATCCTTTGTGCTAAACTTTATTTTAATATCGTCATTTATGGCTTAGTTATGACACTTTATAGGTTTTCGGTTTCCGCCATTTTGTGGGCGTGGCAGTGGTCCGATTTTGCCCATCTTCGAACTTAACCTTCATATGATGCCAAGAAATACGTGTACCAWGTTTCATCATGATATCTCAATTTTTACTCAAGTTACAGCTTGCACGGACGGGCAGACAGACAGACATCCGGATTTCAACTCTACTCGTCACCCTGATCACTTTGGTATATATAACCCTATATCTAACTCTTTTAGTTTTAGGACTTACAAACAACCGTTATGTGAACAAAACTATAATACTCTATTTAGCAACTTTGTTGCGAGAGTATAAAAATGGGGTCAAATGCCTATACCTAATAAAAGATTTTCCAACTTTGGCCTTATTCAGCATGTATTGGTCAATATGATATACCATATATATACTATATATATATATATAGATATAATTGTAAAATTACATTATATCACCTTTTGGACGTTTAAGAATGATTTTGAGTTATTAATTGTGCCTTATAAGGCGGTTGAGGCGAATGTTCTTAGTATTTTTTTCAAAGAGCTTTTTACCAGATTAGCTATACGGGAGTACGGTAATGTTTGGGGATTATTACCTGGTGTTCTTTTAATGAATTGTAGTCGCTAATGTTCCCCACTGATGCTTTCATCTTTTATTGGAAGCTTATAATATAGCATGTCCATCTGATCTCACGAAATACAGAGCATCACTATGGCTTTGGGAATATTGGGCTTTGCCGTTCATTTGACCAGATTTTTAAAATGATTCTTTGCACAGACGAGTGTCATATTCAACATATTTGAGTTAAAAAATTTTAATTTCGGTTCCAACGGTACCACAGTAGCCGTTCTTATGATATAAAGGAGTGGAAAAAGATCCTTATTTTGATACGGATCATACACTTTACATAGCAGCTTTATGCTATAGTTGTCTGATATTGGTTTCAGCAAATAGAACTAGTTCGCATACAAATTGTGAGTATCCGGAAATTGTAAATAAAATGAAACATTTTTAATTATTCATAAATATCTCTCGGAATTCGCACGATCAAGCATATCCAAAGAGACCTGCCTGCGGTTATCTTTTTGAAAAAAATGCAGCTTCATCGGGACTAGTCCAGCAAGTACGCGTTTCATACCCAAAATATTCAACAAAATCATTCGAAAAAAGGCGCCGGAGATGTCGAGCTCTTTTGTCTTTGAAGGTCGAAGGTCGTTCAAAACGAGGCAACTATCTCTCGACCGTCTATGAACACTTTGTGGACTTGTGTTTTTGATAAAACTGATTCACCATCAGCCTTATCAGATCTTCATAGTCTTCACTTTCAAATACTCATAATTATTTTGCACACGAAATTCGGTTAGATATACAAAAATATTTTAAGCTGCTGCGGCAAATAAACTGGTTGACTGATCGCGCTTATAATTGAATACTGAATAAACCCTGTTCAAAATGTAAAAATAAATTTTTGTTGTGTTATGTCGAAAAGATGCACAATATATGAACAAAGGAAAGATATTACAGATCCAATACTTTTCTTTAGCATTTTATTTTAAGAATCGTGCGCATCGTTTTTTATACCTATTTACTTCAGTTAATAAAAACTTATTTAAATATTTTCTTGAAAAATTCGAATCTCCCACATATTGAAAATTCAAGCGTTGGTCCACATAACCGCCTAAGTAAAATGTGTGGAATTAAAAGTTTTACTCGTTTGTGTTCGACCATACAAATGTTGTTTGTTTCGATGTGGCCAGTCTGTCGTCGGGTAGGTCATTCGCAACGAGTTACTCAGTCGACCATTTGCTGCGAATGACAACATGAAACCGAATATTTTGATTTATTATCCCACATAACTGCTGTTGATGGCGCTAGAAAGTTGCAGTTGCGAGGAAGGGGCGGCAGGGGAAACGATGTCAGCAAATCAAAATCAAAATCAAAAGTGTACACATGTGATGACGCCAACAACAACAGCAACACAAATACAAATATTAGCAACACGAAGAAAAGAGAGGATGAGAAAAAAGAACAAATTTACACAACAAACGCCAATGTTGAGTAATAATTTCTAACTGGATTTTGCTGACTACTTATTTTTGTTGTTGTTGCTAAAATTGCAACTGTGCAGTGACCGCACATGCTGCATGCCACAAGCGCATAGCCATTTAAAATGTGGCCTTGATGGCAAAAAGTGCGGCGATGAGGTTGCATGTATGTGCGTTTATGTAGATTTGTGTTGTTTTCAATGTATTGCATGTGTAGAGTTTTAGTTGCTTGTTTGGTGTGGCGGTTCAAAGGGCAACACATTTGCCCATATAATTCACATTAGCGCACTTCATGATTGGCGAGGTCTGTAATGAAAGTATAAATTACATTTAAACGGTGAACATGTGAGCGATTGTAATCGTTGCAACAAGCACTTGCAACAAGCACTCCAACACAACAACACGCGCCACTTTGGCAGCTCACCACTCAGAAGTCCACTGACAGCGGACGATCTAACGGTATGCTACGACTGCGCAGCTGTTCACGATTTAATTCGGGTTGTTATTGCTGGCCACAAGTGTTGCAACAACAACAGCAACAACATCGATAACAGTAGCCACATTTGTTTTGGCCGTTTGTTGCAACGAATGCTGTGGTGCGGCATAAATTAGGTTAGAATTACAATTTGAATATGCTGGCTGGGAAAAACAATGCATTTCAAACACACACACACACACACACATACATATAAATACATTCTCATACACAGATATAGGCAAAAGTGTGTGTGAAAGCGCCAAAACATTGTGGCAATAATCGAAAAACTGTACATTGCGCCAAAATCGCCATGTTGCATGGCTTACATATATACACATGCATATATATATAAATACATTTTATATATTTGTTTGCTTGTATCTATCTGTGCAAGGAAATGGAAAATAAACACAACCACAATACTGCCCGTTTGTCTCACTCACTTTGGGGCGCCAACACATTTCTATGGTCATTGCTCGCATTTATCATTTTTCAATTTGGTCCAACCGTCGTCGGCCGTGACCAGCATCAACCGTCCGTGTCCGCGCGCGCAATTCGCATTATTCTCTTGGCCAACTTAGCGATGGCAAGCATGTATTTTGCGCGCCATCATGCTTAACATGCTTGAACTGGTCAAAAGCTATGAAATCAGGTGGCAGCTGCTCTGTGGCATTGTTTTTAGCCGCATTTTGTGGATTTTCTGAAATCAAAGTTGTGTTGTGGACGTTTTTGGGTTATTTATGTAAGAAACAATTACTCATTACGAGTTGCAGGAGTTGAATCAAAAATATGTTAAATTGATCTAGATCCATTTGTAATTCTATTCAGATTTTATTGACTCACTGCCTTTTAATTTCCATTTATAAAGCATTATGGATTCGTGGATGAACATATTTGAACTCTCCTCTATTATGCGAACTGACGGATGCCTAATCTGTTGAACAAGTCTCAGTTCTGTCATTACCGAAGCAGATGCTTTGCTAACAGTTTTCTATTCCTCTGTCGACTGATATAATACATGAGTGTCGTTAAATTTTCGACCGACAACCATGTTCGTTTTTAAGTTTTTTTCTTCTATTTGAAAGGCAAGGGAGATATAATAATATTTGTTCAGTGTGTTCAATATACTCTGTACATGTCGGCTGGTTCGGACTAATGTCATTGTGGAAACTGCAAAGGTAGCTTCTAAAGCACTCATATCCACTAATCATATCACGTCGTCTATCTATCCACGAGTGGATGTTCGGAATTAGTGCGTGAGTCCAGCGCCGTTTGGAAGAGGATTACCACCGCTGCTGCCACATTTTGATGCTCTTGTTCCTTTCCTCTATCTTCGCCTATGCTATTTTAGACGCCGATAGCTGATAGAATCGCTGGAGGTCAATGGCTAATACTTCAGCAGTGTTGGTTAATATAGTCCGGAAAGTACTTATTACTCGAATTGTAGAAAGTCCATGCACTACAATTATTTATTTAGCAAACTCTTTTATATCCATCGCCATAATTCATACTGGTGCTGCATACTATGTTACGGAACTCATTGCTTTCGCTACTAAAAATCGCTGGATGGCATGCACGCAGCCTCCATTGGTCATCACACTTGATAGAGTATTATATATTTTGTTCTTTAAATTTTCATTTGGAGTTTAATATTACTTCCAGATACTTCAGCGCGACTGTGGGGTAATATCGCACTGCCCTTCGATGAGCTCTATTCGTTCTTCCGCCTTCCTTGTGCTTATGAGTAAAACTTCTGATTTGTGTACAGTCCGCTCCAGACTCACTGAAGAGCACCATTGCCGTAGACCATTTAAGATCATTGCATTTGTTTTTTAGGTCGAGTAATTATAGCTAACCGCAGTGAGGTCGTCCACATATGTTATTAGTTTCACGTCTTTTGGTTGTTGTCTTCTTAGCACCCCGTCAAAGCTGATGTTCCAAGATAGCGAGCCCAGTACTCGAGATAGGGTAGCTCTTGGTGTCTTCGTCTGTATCATAAATAAGCCTTCTATTTTGAAAATAACTAGTTATAATATTTATGATATTGGTATCTCCTTTTTATAAAGCCATATTGTCTCTCTGATTGGATATCTGATCGTGATTGACATTTAATAAGAAGACAGAAACATTCAAGCATCACCAAGCAACGTTCATCACTTGAAACAGAAACGGCTAAAGTGCAAAATATTCTCAAAGCACTGCAAATATTTGGGAATAGTCTTCCTAATTTGCGATCATTGATTCAATAAGTTGTATTGAACAAGACGGGTTTGAAAATTTGCAACGCACACCTGTCTTTCTTCATTATAGAACTTATCGGATACATCAAAGGAAAATTGTTTTGAAAATTTTTCTTGTAGCTGCATTGCATTTATTGTCATCTAGTTTTTTCTTACTGAAAGCAAAATCGCAGTGAAATGGCTGCAAACTTGTCAGAACATTGCACTCTGGACCATAACTGGCCTGTTGATGTCTCCCTTCGAATACCTACATAGTGAAGACCGCATGCTAACAGTTAAGGAGTATAATGAATTACTTTTCAAGCAATTCCAGCTAAGGTGTTTTCCCAGAAATCATCCATGTTCACTTATTTGTAGCGGAGCCGCCTCACAGCAGCTTCAATAGATCATTCCTCAACTCGATGACATAAAAAAGTAGGTACGCTCATCAGACTTCGGATGCAACTAAATCGCAATTTTTAGGCTTTATCCTTATGCAGCACAATTCTTCCTGACCGAAGCTGTCGCTTTTAGGCGTTCGCTGGTTTTCGTTCAGACGGCCCCATTGTTGGCAGTCGAGAATTAAGAACTTAGCCCTGTACCAACTTATATAGCAGCTTTGGTCAATGTTTCCGTTGAATCGTTACAATTCGACTACGGCCGTTTTCACTTGACGATGTCATAAATTACCCACTTTTTATAATCAGTATCCATCCGCTTCAGCATTGAACCGATTTTGTAGCGATTTAGCAAGGATCAACAGATGAAAAAATGGTCGATGCGTAAGGCTTTTTTCATTAACTCGCATGACACTCATGCTATGAGCTTATTTTTGTTGTTGTTTTCGGAGCGGCAGAAAAAAATTTTAAAGTAATTTCGAGGCATTATGCCGGACTGACAGTTTTTGGTGAGAAAAAAATCCAGGTCCGTTCCAGTTACTAACCCACTGACTGTGAGGACGGTGCTTATTATTTGTATTCGGCATTGCAGTTCGATGCTGATACATATGGATAATCGAAACAGTCAACAGTAATGGTCACACTTTATGATTTCAATTAACTTTTCTTTCAAAGTTTGATGCATCTTTGCACTTGAAAGTTTGGAACGGATTCGGAAAATTAAAATTGCATGGCTACGTTTTCACCTTTATTAAAGAAAAACTGTAAACTTTTTCGTATTTTCTCTCTGCTTGTGCCCATATTTGGGCGTTGGTTAAGAAGTACCGAGTCAAGCAATCAACAACCTGTCCGAGATTTTTTTTTTTTTTTTGAATAGTTCGAAATTTTGCCTTTCTAACGCTGTATAACGTTACCCAATCGCACTTGAAACGCTAGAAAAAATACCAAAAACATCTGTATATACTAATTGATTTCTTTTTACTGGGTCTTTTGAGAGTAAATATGTATGTATTGATTTGACAGTTTTGATTGGTGAAATTTCTTTTGAGAATGCGGAAGAGCATTATATTTTAGGAAAAAGCCGATTTAAGATGTTGATAGATACTTGAACGTTTTTTGACATAAATTAAAAGACAACTTACTAAAGACACTTTGATATCCTCATACGAAGACCGATTCATAGTAGAAATATAATTTCATCTCTTCAAACGAAGTTGTATACTTTAATTGCAATTACTTTTGTCATCAATCGCTCAGCTCGAAATATACCTAAAACATCATTTGGCTGAAATGCTTTCATTTAATTTGACTGTTATTTCCTTTTAACCAAACAAACTAACAAAAAACATGAAAAAAAAGAAGTCGTGAATACCAAAAATGCATAACAAAGCATTATACCGTGAAGAAGCCGGAAGCTTTTAGCATATCAACACTTACAAACACACATAGTAATACGGCATAATACAAGTGAGGAAGAGAGCCAAGACTCTGTGCTAGCATTTTCAAGAATTTTTAATATTTTTAAAATTTCTTTTCGGTTATTAATAACAGCGCAACAGACAATGCCACAGTGGAGAGCCGTGCAGAAGTAGCAAGGCAAAGAAGGCCTAAACATTGCCACAACAATGGGTGCAACGAATGCAAATAAAGCGCACAGATGATGATAATAGAGTGAAACAAATAGCCGAAAAGCAAATAAACTAACGAAAAAATATATGAAAATAAAATGAAATAAATGAATATATAATCAAAATAATGCAAGGAGGAAAACAGTAGAAGAAGAAGGTACAAATTTCTGCGGCCAGTAAGGGAAGGCACTAAAGTGAGCTGAGTTTGCTGAGTAAAAATTCTTAAATTTTTTTTGTAAGGGAAGACAAGGGGTGCCACAGAGCTACTTTCGCCGCAGCGGCGTTTAGCGATGATGAGAAGGTGCATTCATTTACTACCGCTTATGCTAATCTCACAAGTGGCTTTTGTACTGGATGAGTGTGGCATAAATGCAGCCACAGTTGTGAGGCGGCTGCGAGGCAGATATACAGCATACCATTTGACATGCCACCAGTCATCCATCAGCTATTGGCATAACCAATGGTTGAGTGCGACACAAGAGCTGTACCAACACACACACACACATACACGTGTATGCACGCAATCACTCTTGCCACCAACTCGTCAACATTATTAACTCAAAATGTCATTCGCTGGCATGCGCTCATTCAATGATTTTGCTGCCGTTTTTTTCGTTGCCTCTCCGGCTGTCCTCCGGCCTGTGGGCTTTTATGCGTTGATGCAGCAACAAATGTTGCATGCAACGTGCTCATGTGTTGATGATGAGTGCCAGTGCCGCCAGCAAAAGGTGGACTGAGTATGGCATGCAACAAACAAATGTGGCAAAGCCGCCTAATATCAAGTGCTTACTTACATGCTTATCCATACTTATGCATGTATATGTATATACGTGTGTGTGTGTGGTAAAAATATTAAAACTAAGCAGCGTTTTTGCCCTTCAAGCAGCGCCTGACATTTAATAAAATTTTTTTTTCGTAGAAATCTCGCAAATTGTGGTAGCTGAGTGCCGTGGCGGTTGCACAGTCATACACAGTTATATTTATTTGTTTGTGCAACTTGTAGATTTCTTTGAGTAAGAAAGGTGCTGCATAAAAATTCCAAGTTGAATTGAATTTCTACTACTTTCTAACTGTTCTTAGGCAAAAATTCGCATTTCCATTTCATTGCAATTGCATATGTTGGAATGTGTGTGGCATGCTTCAATTCAACTAAACTCCTTTATGCATATTGCAAGCATAGCTCGGCTTTATGCTTTTTTGCTGTCGCAAGCTCGCAGGCGACTCAAGTCGCTATGAGGAGAAAGAGGGAGAGCAGGCGAGCGAGCGGGTAGCGCAGTCCCGCTGCTTCGTAAGTAATCCCGCATATTTTATGCTCACAAAATTATTTGTTTTGTCTGATTGCGGATTTGCAAAGTGCATCGTTTGCTCTGTGACTTTATGGTTGTAGACTTGGGAAATTATTGCTGCCTGCTGTGATAGCTCGCACAGCAAAATACGCCAACAACACACACACACACACACACTCATATTCTTCGTAAAGGTATGTTGTAGGTGTCCGCCGGCGTAGGTGTTATTGCTGATGATATGCATTTCCGTGTTGGCGGCGTAAATTCCTTCGACAATCCAGCTTTTTCATGTTCAATATTTTCTGCCTTTTCTTTTTCTCCCTTTTTCCTTGAGCAGCGTGCCCATTTAATTTGCGGCGCATATTTATAAGTGTCAGTGTAGGCTGCTGTCGGTTTTAAAGATATTTTCGATTTTATTTTGTCGTGATCTTGAAACAACGTTGCTGTTATTGATTGATGATTGATTGGAAAATGTAATGGTTGGTAGATTTTATGGTTCGGAACTATGTTAAAATTTTAAGATCTAGTAAATAAAATCCGTTAATTATTAATATGTACATGGCTTTATTAATTTGTATCTTGTGTCGAATAAGTAAAAGACGGAGGTTAGTAAAAAAAAAGAAAACAAGTAAGGAAGAGCTAAGTTCGGGTGTCACCGAACATTTTATACTCTCGCATGACAAGTTTCATCAAGATATTTCAATTTTTAGTCAAGTTACAGCTTGGACGGACGGATAGACAGACATCCGGATTTCAACTCTACTCGTCACCCTGATCATTTTGTTATATTTAACCATATATCTGACGAAATATACCATTATTAACAACTTTATTGCGAGAGTATAAAATCCATGCCCTCTAAATTACATGAATATATCTGAGAGATTTACCAATATTTTCGGTGAAAAATTAGGTTAAGTTAGATTAGGCGCTGAGTTCTTTGGGTTCGAAATGAGGGACCTTGAAAAGTTATAGTCCGATCACGACAATTTTTCCACATGGGGTACCTCAGCTCAAATACCGTATTTGTGTAAAGTTTTATTCCGCTATCATCATTGGTTCCTAATGTATATATTATACAGAGAAGGCATCAGRTGGAATTCAAAATAGCGTTATATTAGAAGAAGGCGTGGTTGTGAACCGATTTCACCCATACTTCACACAAATCATCAGGGTGTTAAGAAAATATTATATACTGAATTTCATTGAAATCGGTAGAGTAGTTCCTGAGATATGGTTTTTGGTCCATAAGTGGGCGACGCTACTCCCATTTTCAATTTTTAAAGAAAGCCTGGGTGCAKCTTCTTTCTGATATTTCTTCCGTAAAATTTAGTGTTTCTGACGTTTTTTGTTAATCGGTTAACGCACTTTTAGTGATTTTCAACATAACCTTTTGTATGGGAGGCGGGCGTGGTTACTATTCGATTTCTTCCATTTTTGAACTGTATATGGAAATGCCTGAATGAAACGACTCTATACAGTTTGGTTGGCATAGCTATATTAGTTTCCGAGATGTGTACAAAAAACTTAGTAGGTGGCGGGGCCACGCCCACTTTTCCAAAAGAATTACGTCCAAATATGCCCCTCCCTAATGCGATCCTTTGTGCCAAATTTCACTTTAGTATCTTTATTTATGACTTAGTTATGACACTTTATAGGTTTTCGGTTTCCGCCATTTTGTGGGCGTGGCAGTGGGCCGATTTTGCCCATCTTCGAACTTAACCTTCATATGATGCCAAGAAATACGTGTACCAAGTTTCATCATGATATCTCAATTTTTACTCAAGTTACAGCTTGCTCGGACTGACGCACAGACGGACAGACGGACGGACGCACAGACAGACATCCGGATTTCAACTCTACTCGTCACCCTGATCACTTTGGTATATATAACCCTATATCTGACTCTCCCTATATCTGACTCTTTTAGTTTTAGGATTTACAAACAACCGTTATGTGAACAAAACTTTAATACTCTCCTTAGCAACTTTGTTGCGAGAGTATAAAAAATCAATGCTATATTTACGACTTTTTTTATCAAGTTTATGGTAAGCAAACTGAGCAGGAATCTGATCAGCATTCTAGTACACTTGAGTTGTTCAAAAGGGTGCTAAGCGACGCGAACATTAAAAAAACGGAGATAAACGAGCTCCAATCTTCCAACAAGGGGTACGGCCCACTATAGGGAAATCCATACTCTGCAAGAAGCCAAGGGACGCTGCACAGCGATGTGTAACGAAATCGCTGAGATTGTCAGCTCAGTAAAGCTTGGCGTGTACAACGGTAGCAGGTGAGATGCCATCTTCCATGAGGAATCGAAACGGTTACCGACTGCTCTTTCCATTGTCTTTATGTAGATGGTCACGCGAACGTGCCAGTTGACACCTCGGTATCCACTAGTAAAGTATGCCGCTGAACGATCACGTTGTCAGGGCGGTAGTAAGGTTGGGGGAAGTATCTAAAGGAGCTAGGTTCGAGGTGTTTGTCAGTCGAACTCTTCACCCTAGTTGAAATCGAGGAGACGTTGTGGTACTGTAATCCTTCTTTTCGCAACCAATTCGCGCGGCACTCACTTTGCACAGAGGTATCCAAATATTTGTGAATAAAATGATGTACACGTTCGGTTGATATCTTTAGAGTTGATACAAACTCGAACATTTTCACTTAACGGTCATCTAAAATTAAATTGTGGACTCTTTTGATGTTTTCGTCGGTGACAACTCTCGCAGGAGTCTACTACATTCATTGTTTTCAGTGCTCATTTCATCGCGTCTAAACTTAACTTGGTTTTCTTGGGCAGAGTCCGAAAACTCGTCATCAAGCCAAGTTTTTGCTGCAAGTGTATTCTCTCCTTCAAAAAGCCATATTTTATCAACTTTCTTTCTTTCATAAAACTGTTTTTATTAAATTTTTTTTCACAATAAAAAAGTTGTTTCACTCAAAATTATATAATTCCCAAACTAACGATCCGACAGCTGTCAAATTTATACCCCTATGAAGGTTAAGGCTAACTAAAAATCATATGGACTTCATTCTAGCGGCGCCATTTATGTGTCATACTGAATACTTGTCAATTGACCTGTTAATCACCGAATAAACTGTTCAGATCGTAGCACTGTCTTCCAAACTAACCAATCAAAATCGGTTATTACAGCTACGTTGCTATGAAGTATTACGAATCTACCTTACTATTTTTCTTACTTCTATTTCAATTGTGTCAAATTTTGACCACAAAATTACGGACTTATTTGGAATGGTTGCTACAAATAACAAATCCATTTGCCATTTCCCCAAAAAGGTCCGTTTCTTTTCCCAATTATTTTGCCGCATTGTTGCAAATTTCAAATTTTCCAATCGAACAGTTGCACTTCGCTTGACCACGGCACACCAAGTCTTTGTGTATTACCTTGACAGGGCAACGCAAATCCATGGTTAAGCATTTTGCTGGCAACCCATCAACGCTCAGGCGCCTCACCTTGTCTCGCCTGGTTGCGTGTCAACAATTGCTGGGTTGGGTTTTTTACTGCTAAAAACGTTTTTTGTTGTTGCCACTTATTTTTGTTGTGACTGATTTTGTTATTGTTGTATGTAGTTGCACATATTTTTGTTGTGGACACTTTTATGTTGTTGTTGCATACTTTTGTTGTTGTTTTACACAATATTGTTGTTGTATATTTTCTCGTTGCTGTACATATTTTTGTTGTTGTTTTATATTTTTTGTTGTTGCGATTATATTTGTTGTTGTTGCACTTATATTTTTTTGTTGTTGTATATATTTGGTTATTGCTTTACATATTGTTGTTGTTGTTGCTTTTTTTCTTGTTTTCCCTCACGTTGCTGTTGCTGCTTATAGTTTGTTGCTCTTCGATTTGTTGTTGTTGCATAAAGTAGCAAATTATTGTTGCCGGTCGCTGGCCAATTGCGCTTTGCAATTTTTCGTCTCAATGCTCTTGCTTTGTTGTTCAGTGAATTTTTTCGACCAATCACTCGCCGGCCAAACAGCCAAGCTAAACAATACAGTAAGCATGGCAAGCAGGCGCAACAGCTTTTTTTTTTTGGTGTTATCGTTGTTGTTGTTGTTCATTGCTGAATTGTAAGTTGTGACGCGTTTATCAGCGCTGCCCATCGATCTTCTGTTGCTGATGCTTTGCTTATGGCGCACGGAATTGTGCGACAATTTGTTGTAGTTGTTGCTGGCGACGCATGCCTGCAACTGCCAGTTTGCCAATTTGGTAGCCGATTGCCGCGACCGATTCAATTGTGCGCGCATATTGAATTCAATTGTGTATAATTGAATTGTTTGGCACTGAATTGAATTCGATTTGTTGTTGCTGCTGTTGTTGTTGTAGTTTTGATTGCTGCTGTTCGAGTGCGTTGAAATGCGGCTAGTTGAGCGTGCAAATTAATTTACTAAATATTTAATTTGTTGCTTTTGGCAAGTGCGCATCTCTCAACTTGCCACAAACGGCATGACTATGTGTGTGTRTGAGTGCAAATGTGTGTGGCATGCCGTTGGGCGCGGGTGTGCCGTATCAGCGTTTGTGAATTATGCTGCTCATTTGCCGGTGCTCGTAAGCTGCGCCGATAAAATCAACAAATGCGCCGCTCAATGGCGTATTTCCATGCTGCACTTACAGCGCTTGCCACTCGAGTGGCCGCCACAAAGCGCGACAAAGGTATCGTCAAAAAAACAGAAACAAAAAAAAAAAAAAAAAAAAGAATATACGAGCGACTAATTCAGCGTCATTGAGATTGGCTTTTCGCGTTGGAATTACCAATTTGCAACAGTTATTTTTTTCGCACGTCTGCGCAATGCCCCCATTCATGTGTAAGAGTGTCTGTGTGTATGGGTTTGGTGTTGACTTTTGGCTTGTGGCAAGCAACAGCCATTTGCCACTTCACGCTTATCGCACGCTACATCACCGCCAGGCGTTCCCTTGCCACTGTGAGCGTGCGCTACGCTATTGCTTTGATATGATCGCACACAAATACACTTATACACACACATATATTTACACCTACAATACTCATACACACATATATGCATATTCTCGTCATGCTGCTTCAACATTCCTTTTGCGTTCGCATTCTTTTTATATGCAAAATCGCAGATTAAGCAAACAGTTTCGTCGGCGCCACGTTGCAAGCCGCCTCTCTAACGGCACTTGTGCGCTTGTGCGTTTGCGTTGATTTCATCCGTGTTTGGTTGGTTGTGTAGTTCAGCTCGTCACGCGAAAATTTGCCGGTTTAGCGTTTTTTTTCGTTCGCCCACTTAATGGATATAACAAATTTATGCACTTCCGCATCCGCTTTCACACATTTCGCACGTTCCACGTTGTCACCTTTTCAGCGGCTAGCGGACTTACTTGTGATTTGTCACAATGAGTTTTCACACCTCGTTCCTTCCTACCACCGTTTGCTTTATTGTCGATTACGACGCGTCATTGGAAATGCCGTTAATGCATTGGCGCAGCGAAAGTGTTGACAATGTGGCACCTTCAATTGCCATATTTTGTCAATTGTTTGCTTTGAATTCGGAAATTTATTTTCCATGTTACGACAAGGTGCTTAGCGCGTGATTTCGAGATTTTCATTACAAATTTTAATTTGATAGCTTTCTGTTGAAATAACGATGTGATTATTGATTTTTGCGTTACTTTTAGCGCCTGATCGGGCGCTGATGAGTTGAGGGACTTAACAGCAACCAAATTTTAGTTTGTTTTAAATATCGAGTCGCGAAGCCATAAGGCGACCTTCAGAACGTAAAAAAATAGAGAACTGTTTTCAAAATTGTATTTACTTCGAAATATTGTCTAAGGTCTAAGTTAACTAACTAATTCCGTAATGATACCAAAAAAAAAAAAAAAAAAAAAAAAAAAAAATTAAATAAATAAAATAAAAAAAAAAAAAAAATAAGCTGACTTGATTCCACAGTGCCTAGTGAAAATTTCCTTGAAACAGATAAAATCTTAAATTGTGCTTATTAATTTATATGAAGACTTTAGGTTAGGTTAAATAATTTTAAATTTAGATCAGAGCAAAAGCCTTTAAAATTCGAAAAAAAGTGTAAAAAAAAAAATTATAGTGAGTTGAAACCCATTGGTAACGTCGTAGAAAATAACAAAAAGTAAGGAAAAGTTATTTACGGCCGTTCTGAGGTCCAGAAGAGGAGAGGCGTTGTTGATTTTTTTAAGGGTTAAAAATAGTTTATCTTTATTCAGTTCAAAACTAAGAGCTCCATAGTTATTTTTCAAAATAATAAGTAATGCAAAGATCTACAACTTTTATATTAACACCTCTATCATGAAAAATGAGTAAAATTTTAAACAGCTAAGTTCTTGGGGTGAAGAAGTTGAAGTGAAGACAATTTTATTTTGAACATTATTTTTGTTTTCAAACAGAAGGTAGTTCTTTTGACATTTCTTTATATAAAGTATTGAGGAGGAAGCCTTACCTAGACTTAAAGCCAAACAAAAAATCCAATATAGTTTTAAGCCTTCGAAAAGACAATGTAGTTAAAAAACTCTACTATAAACTGAAATTTCTGAAGTTCAGATGGCTTTGGTGGTGCAAAAATATTGCCCTCAAAGAAACTTCCATTTCAATTGCCAAAAAACAGAGACAGTCGACCTTCATAAGCTTTTCTTGAAGAAAATTTTTGTTCTTGGCAAACTCACGGAGCTTCTGGCGAGTCACTAGCGATGTGACTAGCCTAAAGTTTCCGAATGGAATACAATTCCGAACATGTGGCAAAAGCTGTCCGCTAGCGTACGATTGCCACTTATAGCCAGACCAATTGTGGACAATACACTGCCGTATTAGCATTTCACAACAAAGATAAGAACCATTTCTTGGCTGTCAATTCTGGCTTGATAACTAGGTAGTTGGCTTTGACATAAATTATCCAACTTTTACCAACAGTAATATCCGCTTCAAAAATTTATCGATATTTGTGATTCAGGATCGATTCGTAGTTAGAAGATCTCATACATATTCAAATGATTCTAGTGGATTTTTTGTGCCATGCTTAGCTGTCCAATTTAACTAGATATCTGTAGAACTCCTCTGCTCATGTTTCATCTAGTTTCTGGCTATCTCGGTATGTGGCCAAAAGAATTTGAGAGCTGCCTTCACCATAGCCATTAAATCATTAAAGACAGATCGATTTAAAAGCAATTTTCATAGTCACTAGATGGCATTGTATCAAATGAAAAATGCATCACAAAGCACAACAAAAATTTCCAATAGATAGGGCTAAATAATGATTTAATTATAATTAGTCTAAACGATGAATAGTTCCTCTGATCACGAAATACCACTCTGTGGTATGTTTATTAATAAATATTTTGGTATAAAAATAAAAATAGCTTTTGGGATAAGTAAACATATAGGTCAGTATGAAAGAACACCCCTTTATGCAAATAATCTAGGCAATAAATTTTTATAGGGATAAGTTTTGAATAGGGTTAAGGGTACAGTATTTGCAGAGTGACAGGATTCAGTAACTGCGAGTTCGGTGCTGTAAACGTATTAGAAGTATTCAATCCCTATCTGTACTGCATGTTAAAAAAGTCGGTGGTGATAGATACAAGTATATTACTATCTGCTGAAATTTGACATAGACTAGTACATTTTAACTGCGCGTGCAAACTTAAGCGATTGATCGAACCGAATTTTAGATTGCTACAATATTTTTTATGTTCGATCTCCATATATCAATCGGTGAGTTTGTCAGCATTTTTTTTATGACGTGAGTGGCTATCTCTTGATTATCTTGATTACGGAATCGTCAGCAATGTTGCAGAAATGTTTTAAGAGTCTGTGATGAGCACAAGTATTTAGTGATCTTTAACAATTAGAGAAGGTTTTGAAGTTGTCGAGCACTTGCCTCATTCAATTGAGTATATACTCAATAAGCACCTCATTTCTATCATATACATATGTATCGAAAAGTTAAAGAAACAATGCTTGAAAATCGTCGTGTTAGCATCAGAAAGATAGTAAATGATCTCAACATCTGTTGTTTGTTGACTCGACACATATTGGTTAATATAATATTTTAGATAAGAAGCATGTCAATGGTAGACTGCTACCAAAATACCTGAATTTTTATTGACGATACGTAGGTTTCTGTATATGACATCGAAAATTTATATTAAAATCTGTATCATGGTGACGCTCACCTGTGTTGTGGTTCACGATAAATTCGTTCTATCCGTTTAAAGTGAAATGGTCAGTAAGAGTTACTACTTGCCCGTTTCTAGGCTTTTACGTATAGCAATTCGTCGTAAACGACAGGTGAGCAGAAAATCACTATGATTATTCGCCTTTGAAACTCGAAACTAAGGTCATCGTCTAGGGTATTGCTTGTGACTTTTTTCTGTTTTTGAAACTGAAAAGTCAGTTTCCGGCAACGCGCCATGTGCCTTTGATAGTTATTCACTAAAGTCATTTAGGATCGTCCGAGCTGAGGTTTATAACTAGTTAATGGAAAATTGCATTAAACGTTGTTGTATTTGTGCAAAAAGCCTGGGTCAGTCTGGGTCAAATTTGAGTAGAGGGTTAAGGTGGGACGTGAATACCTGGCTTCAGGGTTTGATCAAGTTTATCTTAGGCCAACAGTTCTATAAAGCCTTGCTCGCTCAACAGATGCGGTTTTTCGAGGAAACATATGCCGAGAAGATTTAGCTGTCACACTCTGAAAAAGTGGAGCTCCTATTTTGCCAAAATTGACGGTTGGTAATCTTAGAGTCTAACCTTAAGTGAAAAACTTAATTCAGTAATATTTAAAAGCTACTTATTGTGGGTATGTCTGAGAGTGAAAAATATTTAGAGCACTGTTTTAGAGATTTTTAAAAATACAAAAGGCGAAATTACTTCGTGTCAGGTTCGGGTTGTTTCGGCAAACCGCAGACTCTTATGCCGAAAATAAGAATTAATAATTAAATATGGCAGGTCCTTTTAAGAGCTATACTGATGTATGTGTAATGCAATGAGTAATGAAATGAATACGTTGACAAAAAATTTGGCAAAATGATATATTTGCACAAGTAACTGCACATCTTCGTATAACCAATACATATGGCAGCATACCTTGGTCTCGTGTGTATTTGTATGGTTTGCACATTTTAAGGGACACGACCATGACGACGACAACAACAGCTAAGCCAGCGTAAAAAGTGTAATCAGCGTGGGAGTAGTAAGTAATCAAAAGATGCCGTCGCATGCCACACGCATAACACGAAGATGCAACGCAACGACAATGACAGCAACGACCACAACGGCGACGACGAAACGATGATTACTCGCATGCACACACACACTCATGCAGCCACAAAATGAACGGCGTACGAAACGAGCGTAAAATATGAACGGAAGTGTACACGAACGCATTTACAGAAAGAGAGCGAGAGAGCGTAATCGTAAGAGCGTGCACACGAGAGTAAAAACGAAAAGGGTGCGAAAATGAATTTGAGCGTTGATATTGAGCAGGAAATCATGTGATTTAAAGGGCGCATGAAGTTACAACTACTAGTGAATCTTTCGCATGAGTACAATAACCGAATGATAGCATAATGCGTTCGTTGTTATTGCACTTGACAAGTGCGAAACGCTGGGAGCGCATGAATTGCAGGGGAAATATGAATTTCGCAGTGAACAAAATACATTGCACTGCGATGAATATTGCTGCGCGTAAACGAAGTTCATGCACAGAAACGAGTTGCGTCGTTAAGTGAGACGATTACATACGAAGTATGACGAAGCCACAGTTATAGTTTGAACGATTTCTTTAGAGTCTGTAAGTGTTCATTTGAGAGCTTGTTGGGGTTAGAAAAAGCTTTGTTTTTATGTGCGCGGGGAAATCTGAGCTGAGTCACAATTGTGCTTGAAGGGGAAAATGAGTGCAAATTGAGTGCTAAGAACTATTAAACAGCTTTTTTGCGACATGACAGCGGAGATAAACTGCAAAAGCTCGCAAAATGTTGATTTCAAATGAAATTACTGTCAAGCAAATGAAAGAAAGATATTTTCACGTTAGAGGAAATATTTTTTTTTTTTTTGAAAAGTAAATGTACTAAATGTAAGGATTACAATTTAGCAACACTTTGAGTGGTTTCTTGAGTAGTAATTAGCAAATAAATCCATATTTTTATTAATATATATTTTTTTGCTAACAATATCAAATGAAAGACACTATTTAATTTCAAAAAGACACGCAAACGTTTTCTAAAAACAAATTCTAACATTTCTTTGCAATTCACAGCCAAAATGATAAAAACTGTATTTTGCAGTAGCTTCTTCGCCTCAAAATCCAAGTTTGAAAGCTTTTTGTTGAAACCTGAACTTACTTCCACGGTAAATAGAGGTTTTGGAATTTAGTCTCATACCACATAACAGTATTTTGAGTTGAGACTTAAACTTTGCACGCCAAAAAAATTTCTGCAATAAGTGAATCAAACAAGTACTGAGAATTTTATTACAATTTAAATCACGCAAAATAACTGTTATTTGTAATTCTAAAACTAATTCAGCCAGTTCTTGCCCACATACTTCCACTTATTACTCAAAATATCATGCGGCCAAGTACACTGACCGCTACCGTTATATCGAAAATTCTAAGTTTTGAGCAACCCGAAAACCCAGCAGCTGAAAATTGAGTGAAAGCTCACACGCCGAGCACGAAAGCTGCACGCCACTGCTCCTACAATCCACACAGCATCCAAGACGCGCTCGCATTCATCGCCTACTACCGCGCCGCCCAAGCATTTTTTTGCAATTACTTCCTTCTTCCTTGCTTTCGTACATTTGCTTTTATTGTTTTTGCATTTTACTTTGCCACATTTCGCGTCGCCTTTGTTCGTCTACTGCCGTTATATGTGTACGTTAGCCTCGTGCAAGTAAATTGCATTGTTGTTTTTGTGGCTGTTGTTGTTGCTGCTATTTTAGCGTCGCTGAACGCATCTGTCTTTGGTTTTTTGCATATCCCCACCCGATCGGCAGGTTCATCGGTGGCGCGGCCGAGTGTGTGGCACATATAAAAACGCCCGCAAACGCAAAATGTCTCTCATAAGTGAAAATTCTTGCGTGCAGTGTGTTCGATGATTTGTCGTTCGCTTGTTAGCTGCTGCCGTTATTTCCCTACTGTAGACGCCGTTGCTGCTGCCGCTACTGTTGCACCAAAGACCAATGGACTATTTGGTTTAGTGTTTTTGGTTTGCTTTTATGAATATAAACGCAGTTTTTATTGTTGTTGTTGTTGGTGGTTGGAGCGTCGGTTGGTCGCAGTTGCTGTTACTTTTGTTGAGGTACGTGAGGTGTTGCGTGCTTTACGGCGCACGCATACTAAAGCAAGTGTACGCATGTCGAGAGACTGCGACGATCGTGACAAAAAAAAAATGCAAAAACAATATGAA
>NW_017535208.1:127822-132887 GCF_001853355.1 Bactrocera latifrons
ATCAACTATATTATAAAAAAATAAGAGAAAAAATGTTAACTTCGCTTGCATTTAAGCTATAATATATTTCGCAAATTCGAATGATTCCTGACAAGAATTTTGATCGGTCAGTTTGTCTGGCATCCATGTGCTATAGTGGTCCGAAATTAGTTAATACGATAAATGAATAGCTCCTTTGCGAGAAAAATCGGGGATAAACAATTTTGAAATATTATTTTTTATTTTAAAATTTAAGAGTCTGATTAAAAATAATTCAGAAATTATCACAAAAATAATAGTAAATAAATATTCCTTGCAATCTTAGGTACACAGCAAGCGAACCTCGTTTAATACGAACGGCCTCAGAGCAGAGTTATGCTGTTAAATTTAGTGTATGTTCTGTAATATGCTTCCATTGCATATTAATACAAAATAACTGCAAAAACTATAGCAACTTAGTGTCGCTGGAAAGATCAGTAATGATTGTTGTTCCTCATACGCACTGTATGCCAACTCGCATCATTCTTTTATGAGGAATGTTGATCAGCTTCAAGCATAGTATTTATTTTTTTGAATTTTCCATCCAAACTATGAGAGATCATTTCATTGAAGCTGTTTTGAGGGATTATTCTTATTTCAAAAGCATCCATATTTGCTGAAAATGTTATTATCAGACAGTTCATGGTTTCTAGAGCCAATAAAATGGCAGCATCAAAACTTATTGATAAATTAATAAAGACAAAAAAAAATAAGTAATGGATAATTACCAAGAATATATAATATATATTTAAAATTGTATAAGCGATATTATGGATTAGGCTTGGATATCTTGGCAGGCTCGTAAGCCACGCATAGTCCAGTTTAGGAAACGAAATTATAACCTAAATATGAAAAATTTTTAATTTTCGGAATACATATGCTACGTTTTCAAACTGCCAATGCAAAATTACATTAAATGAAATATTAAAACAATTTTTGAAACAAACTTCAGTGAATTTAACGACTGAAAAATTGCTACAGGAATGACCAGTCTTTCAGAGTTCATACGCTCTAAAGTTGTAGTTTTATTCGGAAAGATAAAAGGAAACAAGTTTTGGAAAAATTTAACATTAATGCTTATTGAGTCCTCAAGGCACTGTAGAAGATCTCAATCTTAATTAAAAGTTGTACTGTCTAAAGTTATTTTCGAATATTTTATAATGCAAATGATCAGCAGTTCCAATTTTGCGCGTAATAATTAGGTTTCTGTAAGAAATATAGGTACAGAAATAAAGAAATAAGATGTAAATAACAAAACTTTCTCTTCTTAAAAATTTAAAATAGTTTTAAGAAGGCAAAAATATGTTCAACTAAACCTGAGAAATAAAAAAGAATTAAAAGGCTTAGATACAATATTTTGGTTAATAATCAGAAAAGCAGTTAAGAATTAGAAATATAAAAAAAAAATTTACTAAAAAATATAAGCAATAAAATAACAAAAAGTAAATAAAATAAAGTGAAATAAAATAAAATAAAATATTTTCTAATATACATATATCTCAGGAAAGGATTTTTATTTTTGAAAATATATATCTTTGTCTCAAGCTGTCATTTCAAACGCACATAAAATATATATTTTATTCCTTATTCTTATACGCTCTTGATCACTTGCTGCCTATTGGGTATTAACAGCTAACCACAGATGTCAGGTCATCTACAGTTCGCCAAACTGTAACCCTTGGTGACCTGAGCTGAGCCTAATACTGATTATAGATAATATTTGTGAAATACTTTTATTTCAACGTTAAATAAAAAATTGCCAACTTTTTTGGAATAAAATTTCTTAACTCTTTGGCAATAAAATTAAGTTAGCAAAAAATTTAAATAAAATTTTGTAAATTCTCAGCGAAGCTCGCCCAATCTCCATTTTAGTAGAATTGCCTAATAAATATAATAACGTGATCTTGCAAAGCAATGCTGCTTTCATATTTAGCGAAATAATTTTACGAGTGCTTGTTCTTCAGATGAGTTTATAAAAGCGTTTAGATAGGTTTAGTTTGATTCATCAATTGAGAAATCCGTTTAGATTTTCATACATAATTTGAGAAAGCCTCAAACTATTTTCGAATTAATTTTACCGTATAGAGTGGACAGTCCTAGGCTTAGCTTATATATTTCTTCCCCACGTGCAGGTTCTAGTCTTCGATTTAGTTGAAAAAGGTACTCCTAATTCCTGCATTCTCTCAAACAGCAATGCAAAGTTTGCTTAAGAATGCGCAATTTAAATTATTATTGACTGCATTTGGCTATATTTTACACATTTACGCATGTTTAATAATAAGAATATCTCGTTTACAGAAATGTTGTAAATTTTTATGCTGCTTTAGTTTGAAGATCTTTCGTTCAAATTCATGACCTCACATTTTTCTTCCTTTTGGAAGTAATATCAGGAATTATTTAGCTTAAGTTTACTCAAATATGTTACTCATACGCAACGTACAGCGGCATCTATTCAGCGTTATGTTGCTAAAGTTTGAAATAGTTGTACTGAAGCTGCGTTTATTTGCCTTAAAATAGTGATCAAGAGTTGCAATTATTGCTTTTTGATTAAAAGTTCTGAATTTAAACTTTGGAGTTTATTGAAATTTAGGCGCTCAAACAAAGTTTAGGCGAGCAGCCATACTTAAGAAGGCAAATATATGTAAATAATTTGGTGTTAAGAAAATTTAGCAAAATCGTTTATTTATGAAGAAATATGTGTTATGAAGCGGAAGTTTTTTTTTTTGGTCAAAGATTAAGTGTTTTTGTTTCAAACTTTTAGAATGTTTTGTTTGAAAGGTGATTTTTTTTGGAAAAAAAGCAATACTTTTGATTATTATTCATTGTTTAAAAAATAAGGAAAACCGTTAATATGTAGAGGAAAAGTTTCAAACGATACCTGATAAGAAGTGGATGATGATTTTTTTTTTAAATATTTGCTATGAACGGAAGTGTTTTTAATAAAACTTTAAGCATTTTTTTTATCAAAAGCGAAATTTTTCGAAAATGCAATACTCTTAGTTGTTATTATTTGTCCAGAAAATTAAACAGTTTATAAATGAAGTAAAGTTTTCTAAATTATCGGCTAAGAAGTGGATGATTTTTGTTTATAAAATTTCGAATTCTTTTTATCAAAAGTTAATATTTGTTTTGGTGAAAATAAAAATATTTTTTGTTACTGAGTATTTAGAAAATTAAACAAAATGCTATATTTGTGAAGGAAATATTTCAAAAAATATCTGCTAAGATTTAAAATATTCCTTTTAGCAAATGCCAAAATTTTTTTTTTATCAAAGCAGAATTTTTTTTCAAAGATTAAGATATTTTTAATCAAAAGCAAAATATTTTTAGCAAAGGTTAATCTTGTTTTTGTTAAATATATATTTTTTTTGTATCAAAATTTAAGATTATTTTTTAACAAAGATTAAATCTTCTGCTTCGAAAAATCAATAAATTCTGCTATTACTGTTCGGTTTGAAATTGAACAAAAATAACTATTTTCCATGAAAAAATTAAAAAAAAAAAAACGAGAAAAATTTATGTTTTTAAGTAAATATTTTTTGGAAGTATAAATGTCTGAAGGCCATAATTTAAATATATTATACGAGTACAAAAAGGCAACAAAAACAATCATTTCCATAACTCGCAACACCTGCATGGCTTATAAAACAACCACATACACCCACACACATGCATAAATTGCCAAAATACCAGCCCTTTTACATTTTGGCGCACACTGTAGTGACATGTTGGGCATAAATTTCATTGCTCTCTGTGTTTCATTTGTTGTTTTTTCGCTGCTTCGTACGCTTTACACCAAATGCATTAGTGTTTAAATAAAGTAGGGAAATTTCGTTGTGCTTTTGTGTGCCCGCTACACGCTTAACTCAAATAACACGCGCTTCTGGCAATGTATTATCACTCGCTTTTATTGCCCCACTCACACACTAACAAACGTACTAACGTCATGCGACAATTTGGTTGAAACATCTGACTGTCGGTTAGTCGGCTACATATATTGTTGCTGTAGCTGTTGCTTTTGCGGTTGTTGTTGTTGTTGGTGTAGGTAGCATAACTGTACAGCCGTACAAGCTGTTATTGCTATCTCACAGCGAAAGTAATTGTTTTTGTACATGTATGTTGACAATTTGCAAATAAATAAATTGTTAAAACCAACTGCTGCCAACACAGCGCACAACAACAACAACCACAAGCATATGCAATCGCTATCAGCAGACAAGTGCGTGTGGCGTGTGTTGCTGCGAAATACATTTCTATGTGTTTGTGTGTGTGTGTGTGCCGCTGTGTTATCTCACTTTTCGCACGATTGTTATTGATGTTGTTGTGTTGCTGTTGCAGCTTCAGGCATTTTGTATTGTATTTTGACACTTTTCAGCGCTGCCAGTTGGCAGTTAACTGCTCGCCTGCTCGACTCTTTGATTATTTGGCGTATTGTGACACGTTGTTGTTGTTATTGTTATTGTTGCTGCACAGTTTTTGCAGATAATCAACATGAAAATTAATTAAATACGCTCGCACGCAATTTATGTGCTCGTGCATATGTGGTGTTGCCATATTGTTGTAAATATACATGTAATCAAATATGCCCTGGAGTGGAGGTGTGTGCGTGAGTGTGTGTGGCGCAGGTGAAGCATTACATTTGTTTAATTATGCAAAGGTTTCGTTTTGGCATTTTTTCGTTGTTTTTATTTTTGTTTTTAATTTCACGCTATTTATGACCGCCAAGAATGCCATGCCGCTGCATAAACGGCATTTATTTTTAATCTTTGTTTATAATTTGTTAACAAAATATTTGAAAGCGATTGAAAAATAGCAAGCGCACACAAACAGCTAACGGTAAAATTACATTAGTAATGTAAACAACCGTTTTTTGTGCGTGTATAGGCGTGTTTCACTAATTTTGTAGCATACGCACAGGCGCTGCATAGTAATTAGTCAAAATATGATATTTTCCTTGGAAAAAATAAGGAAAAAATAAAATATTAACGCAAATTAAAACAAATAAATGAAAAAGAACATTTACAATGTTAAAAAATTTTATATATAA
>NW_017535208.1:133081-170949 GCF_001853355.1 Bactrocera latifrons
AAAAAAAAAAAAAAAAAAAAATTAAATAAATTATCTCAAAAAGAATTAAAAAAGAAATGCCAGCGCCGAGTATGACACAAATGAATGCTAATACCTTGCAAATATTTACATGAAATTAACAAATCAACATTGCGCGTAATATTTCAAAGTTACAAGTACAACAAAAACACCTACAGCAATTGTAAAAAGTGCCACAAATTGCACAGAAAGCAAAACGAATCGAAACTTATGATAAACATTAATTATTTTATCGCGTTATTATCGCATCAAATAAAAATAAATTGCGTGTAAAAAATTGACACAACAAATAGAGTGTTTTCAAATAAACATTGTCAACCGACATGTAAATAAAAACACTTTTTCGCCGCGCATATTTATGACACGATATGCATCGCGGATCAACTTGTTGGTGAGTAGCAAAGGCAAATATTGTACTTATAAATAAATGTTGTCAAAAAAGTTGATCTCTGAATGTTATAGGAGTAACAGCTGCGATGTTTTTGCAGCGACGTTTTTATGAATATTTTATTTAATAAATATTTTTACACAATATATGAAATAAATTTTTAATAATCATAAAATTTGGATTCGCAAATAAAAACTAAGTCATATTAGTTTTGCAAAACTAATTACATATGACTTTTATAATATTCAAATATTTTAACACAAATTATTGCAAACATAATTATTTTCTATTAATATTGCCCTTTTTTTTTTAAGTAGCACAAGGCAATTTTTATGTGAAGACTCTTCTTTTCAAATAAAATGCAGTAAATTGAGTGAAATACCAATATTTTGGATTTTCGTTACTGCTTCGATGATTGGAAGTGAAATAGAATTTTTGGCAACACCGGTCTTTGAATATTATTCCGTTTTTTAACCAGCACGGACTGCTTTATCTCGTTAATGAAGCGCCCAAGCTTGGTGTTTACTGCAATTTGTAACTGAAAGTTATATCCTAAAAATAATAGAAACCTCTTGGATATGGAATAATATTGATATTTATACTAAAAATTTTATCTTTTAAAACTGTGGTCTTCAAAATAGGTACCAACGGACTCTAAACGTTTGGCTCGACAACCATTCATATATTTTTGTATGGCATTTATAGGAATATTCTTCAGCATCTCGGTTACGGCTGCCTGAATGGCTCGTAAGTCATCACAAAGTGTTCCTTTTGAGTTGATTTTCAGTTTTGAAAATAGCAAACATTCACATGGTACGAAATCAAACGATTAAGGAGAATGGATGATGGGAGAAATCCTTTTTTCATCAAAAATCCTACACTTGTTTGATCTTCATTTACGTACAGACGCGGACAGTTCTTTCTTTAAACAAAACTTTCGATTGAAATTATAAAGCAGTATTTAATATCCCTTCTAATATTTTTGAAGTACAATTAACGTCGCTATCAGTATTTTAAAGTACCAATTCAGCACGATTACTAACTACTGGATGATCTGACCATTCGTCATTATTTAAACCCTTGAGTAAGACGCATACAAACGTTATCCAAACCTTTTCTCATGAATTCGTGAATTTAACTCAACATTTTATTTTTGCCCTTTGAAATAGTCTTCAGGAATTCAATCACATAGGGGCTTACCCCAATCAAAAAAGTCTTGCGGTATTTTCGCTAGTTGGCGCTGAGAGCGCGGAGTTCTAGTTTTATTCGTCGCATCGGGTCATGCTTTACCTTTTTGGAAAGCTCATTTCACGCGCTAAAAAGTGTTTGACTGATTGTCGTTTCTTTTAAGTCGTTCGTGAGTTATAGCGTCGCAAACATGGGGCAAAATAAAGAGAAAATACGGCATATTTTACAGTCGTAAAAATGCATCTCAAGCCGCCAATAAAATATGTGCAGTTAATGGACCCGATACAGTTTCCATTTCCACCGCACAACGATGGTTTCAACGTTTTCGTTCTGGTTTAGAGGTGGTCAAAAATGCGCCACGCTCCGGAAGGCCTGTCGTCGAAAATTGCGATAAAATCGCTGAATTGGTCGAAAGATACGGGCATAGTAGCAGCCGTAACATCGGTGTGTCATCAAAAAAAAATTTATGAACAATTGAAAATTCAATAAAAATACCGCAATACTTTTTTGACAACCTAATATAAATACAATCAAGTGAAAGTTCCTCCTAAGCAATTAGCTTCGAAGGGTCTAATTCACCATGAATTAAAGCCAGTATTTTTCAGATTGAAATAACATCAAGGTCGTAAGAGCTAATTTAACTAGCAAACAAATAAAACTTATTCAGCAACTCAGTGGACTTAGTAAGTACCGAGTTTTACACTGCGAGTCTAGTTATTGTCTTCTTGCATAACCTGACATAGTTGCCACAGCCATAGTTGCCGCTTGGTTTTCCAACAGAAAGTTAATTGACTTCTTGAGAGAACGCTATTTTTGCGCTTTTTTTATGCAAAAATATTTATGTTACTATTTCAGCTTTTGATCCATTTTTGAATACACAGTTTGGTCCACTCTGCTCTTCTGTGTCTTTTTATGTCTCCATAAATTGCCAGAATGACAGAGGCAAGATTATACTATTCTGCGTCGTGAATACGTCATTGATAAAGTGACAAAAATAATTTCGTAAACCATTGATAGAATTACTATCCTGCCATAAGTTCTGTTACAAGTTCAGGCAGTCATAAAAATGAAACTGTAATACATTCTTTTACAAAACTTATTTATATCGTAATGCATATATCAATCGAGCGATGTCCGAAATTTCATTTGAAATTTTCACTTTTCATACAAGTTCTTAACTCTTTAGGCCCCCGATCAATAGTAGGATGCGCAGTTTCTCTTGCTATTGACGATGCTGCTTGAATCAAAGAGTTTTTGTGCTTCTTCAAATTTTTGTAGTTTTTTGAGTGACCATGTTCGCCAACTTTCACCACATATTCTAATTCAAAGCCATGAACTCTTATAATACTATTGTTTACGTCTGTGTAAGTTTTTATGTAGATGTGGTTTTATTCTTAATTTTTAAAAAGTATGCATCCATTGACAGTGATTCCTTGTCCAGAAGAAATCGTATGCGTCATTTGAGCCTAATTAGTTTTAAGGCCGTTGTCAGTAGCTGATCACTTGACCGACTGTACTCTTTCATGTCAAGCTCATCTCTAATAAGTCCTGACATTGATCGGGTTCATTTTTACATTTCCCTTGAAATAATTTTAATTTTTCTAAGGGGATTTTTGCGATTTTGGTTGCAAACTTTTTTTTTTTTTTTGTTTTGCTTAGAACCGCGAGAGGGCGACCACTTCTCTTGCTGTCATGAATGTTAGACCTTTGGGAATAACGATCAATGATAAGGTAAACAAACATTCTCGAAACATATCGTTTGTTGTTAAGCTCTAATTCCTTCCATGATCAATGGGTTTTTACTACTTCGAATTCGACTGTATTAAAACTGTGAATACAATTTATGTAAAAGATTACAAAAGTTTCATATGATTTTCTGACGCCTGGCACAGACCCAACATAACCTTTTATCAGTATTAAAAGCAAAATAATATTAAACCTTTTTCATATTGAACTGCTACTGAGATTTCCATTCATTTCCAACTCAACAATGCAATTTATATTGACAATAGTGAAAATTTGTATATTCACGAATATTTTGAAGGGAACTGATCGGTATGCTGTGATAAGAAAATTACTTTGTTGCCTTGCGATAAGTTGAAGGTCTGTTGCGTTTTTGGCGACCCGAGAATTTTTGGTGTTTGAAAGGAGCAAAAGAATTTTTTTGTATGTACATATGTTAAGCTGTGTACTTGTTAGCAGATTTCGTTGCTAGAATCCGAATTATCCGAATCATCAGTGCTGTCATCACAGCAGTGGCACTAAGGAGCTTTCTCTTTTCTTGGCTGAAGCCTCTAATGCTAACCATTAGTTTGCTCAGTCGGGAGTTGAAGTTCGCTGCCTTTCCTGCAGAGGATTAGTCTGGGGTCCAGTCTTACAACTAGGTAGTTTACTACTTTGTGTGAACAAAGAATATCCGTAGTCGTTTGCATTCTTAGTTCCAGCTTGTGCTTATTTGTTAGCAGTACTAGCTCTGTTTTTTTCCGCAGCGATTTGGAGGCTGTGTGAGTACTATGACCTTAGATTATTCATAAAGAAATTCTGATTTTTTTCAATAATGAAGACGCCTTAAATTATGGTTAATTAACTATTGTCACTCATAAATATATAGAGAGCGGCTTGAGATGTTCACATTCTTGTCTGTTGAAAGCTTAGTTAAGTCATTTCCGGAATAAGCTAACTGAACATAATTCGCATAAAGAAGTTGAATAACCATTGGCATTAAGAATTAATTACCGAGCTTTATAACAAAATATGTTGTAAGTGATATCAGACCTGCTCTCATCAGACACGGTTTGGCTGTTGTTTACAAAACAAGCTAATAGAAATAAGTTTTGAGAAGTATAGTTGTCAATGAAGGTCATAGGGGGAAACATTTATTTACTATTCTGTTGTTTAGCGCTTGGCACCAATTTTGTATGTAGTGTTTTTCAAATAACAATTCGGTGGTTTTGATATGAGCAAGTTGTCCGAAGATCGTTATGGATCTATAAGCAGGTAATATCCTTATATGTAGAGTCTAATATAACATTTCAAACTTAAGTTAAGCATTTGTGTTGAAAATGAAATATGCAAATAAATTGGTTTTTTCAAGCTAAAGCTAAAAAAAATTTGTACAACTACAATTTCACATATTAAATATTCGCCTGAAGTCTACATCTCGAATACGCAGTTACCCACAAGCCACCACTTATAGATAATAGCAAAGCATATCCTCACTTTTCTACTTAAGCTCAAACGCAATTTTACTTTGCCTACTCATGTTGCCAGCTTCTCGAAGCAAAGATTTGCCAAATACGCACACATATACATACACGCACATACAGATAAACTTCTGTTGCAGCTTTCGTGCAACTAAATCAACCTTGACTTACACAAATTTGAATACAAAATCTCGCCACTCGAGCTGAAGACAAACTTTTCATGCAATGGCATGCTTGTTGCTGTGTGTGCGGCTGTGCGGCTGTGCGTGTGTGTGAGTGTGTCGTTTAAATAAATATGAGAAAATATTTGCAAACTTTTGAATTGAATGAATGCATATTGAGATAAATAAATAACATAAAATACGAGTTCGCTATGAATTGAAAGCAGCGCAATGATGCACAGGCGCACTCATGCATACAAGGAATACATATGCATGTATGTGTGTGAAATTATAGTTGTATTGGTAAACGACTTTCACATATGACTGTGTGCGTTTGTGTTTTGTGGGCGCACTTTCGCAAACACAAGCAAATATATATAGACATGTATTTGATTATGGGCATGTATGTGTGTGTGAGTGTGTGTGACGGTGTGAAGTTTGTGCGGCGACGGAGTGCGTATGATGGAAACCAACAATTGCCATTAAGTCGAATCACTGCGTGGCTCAGCTGCGAAAATGCCATTTGCGAAAGGCGCACGGAGACTGCGAATGCATGAGTGTCTGTGTCTGTGTGTGCATATATGCATGTATGTATGTATGCGAAGAAGTGAGTTACGAAAGAATAAGCGATTGAGTTGAGTGAGCTGCCGCAACTACGCTTCACTGTGTATTACATCTGTGGCATGTTGCATGCTAAAGCGCGAAATTGCAAGAGAAGCAGCAGAAGCCAAAGGAAGAAGTAGAAAAGTGGTCCAAGTACAAGTGGTTGGTTGGAAGAGGAAAAATGTTGCTTTAGCAAAGGCAGCAATGTTCTCAACGAACCGACAAGCGGAAGTGCAAGCGCCACAAAACGCTGCAGCGGCGGATGGAGTGTGATTGCAACATGCCACGCAAAAAGTAGGCAACGCAGGCGTATTAACAACGGCCGTGGCCAGTAAGTAGGGCAGCAAGGTAAGGTGGAAAGCATAAATATATAACACTTTAAATGTGTGTATATGCATGTGTGTGTGCGTACTTGCGTTGTTGCTGGTAAAACTTGCGCAAAGACAAACACCAAGTGCGGCCAGGCACAGACGAAAATTGTTGCAGTTTATATGCGTTTCCCGACCTCAGCGCCGTCTGCCCGCGCGTTGCTAATGTGTGAGAGGCAAGAAATTCCGCTGCGGCACTTTAAATTCCAATTAAATGGAAAATGTTAGTAATTGCAAAAAATCATATGCGCACATATCCCGTTACATATGTACATATGTTTGCTTGAGTTGTAAAAATGTGTGGCACAAAGTAGATTCGCATTGGGTTTTTGCTTCTGCGTAGGTAGTGGTGCTTGTTGTGGTAGTCAATCCGGTGCTGTAGCAGATGTTGCAGGCAGAATTATGGCAGAATGCGTAATGCAAGAGAAAATAGTGTGAGGTTATGCCTGATTTTCGCTGCAAAATAAAAACTAACATAAGAAATTATAATAATACATTTCAGAGGTGTATTCTTATGGCACAAAAGGTGCCTATATATTGATGTGATAGGACAATTTAGACAAAAACCACAAATTTTCCGATAAAAATGTTTCTTATACAAAGACTACAGTTTCATCAGTCAATGTGTATGGCAGCCACATGTTATAGTCCTTCGATCTGAGCAATTTTTTCGTAGATTTTATCTTAGACCTAGACAATAATCCATGCCATATTTTGTAAAGATATCTCGTCAAATAAAAAAGTTTTCCATAAAAGAGCTCGAGTTAGATCGCTCAGTTTGTTTGTCAGCTATATTTTAAAGTGGTCTGATATCAGCGTCTCCAATAAATGAACAGCATATTGAGGAGAAAAGGACGTGTAAAAATGTTCATACCGTATTTTGTTCATTTCATCTTCCTCAAAGTTATCCCCTCCAGCTGCAATACACTTATGCCATGAATTTTCCAGTCATCAAAGCACTTGCAAATATCGTCGGAATGGCCTTCAGAGTCTTCTTCGATTCAGCTTTTATATCCTAAATTGAGTCAAAACGGTGTCCTCAGAGTGGTCATGTGAATTTTCTGAATAGCCAGAAGTTACACGAAGGTAAATCAGGCAAATGTGGTGGTGCGGCACGATATTAGTTGACAAAGAGGCGAAGTGGTCATGAATAGCCAAGACGGTATGAGATGGTGCATTATCGTCTCACAAAACAACCTTATTTCAAATACTAATAAATATTTTGATGATTGAAATTTAGCATAGATATCACTAATATTCTACCAATTTACAGGAAAAAAATTTAAAAAGTTTATTTATGAGTATCACAAACTCTGCCAAATTTAATATAACCTCGCATTGTATAAAAATAAATTGATATGCAATATATATTATGTGTGTGCGTGGCATAATATACTATGTAAAGTAAAAATTACTTTGGTTTCTTATGTTCACTTTTCTGTTGCCTATCTTTAGGCTTCCATCAAAAAACTAAAATTGTAGTATGTTTGCTAAATTTTATATTTTGTAATTCAAGTAATCTTGCAGAAGTATAAAATGCAAAAATGAATAATAAAACCAACCGAACTCAATTCGAATATTCTTTGCTAAATTTGGATGTTGGAAATGCGATATAAAAATTTTGTGCCTAAATGTATGAAAAAAAAAAATTTATGTAAAATATAGATTTGTTTGAGAAAACTGCCTCTTTATACTATAAAACTGTTTTTAGTTTTGATTTAAAAAAAAAAAAAATAAAAATCGAATTCACCAATTACCTAAAAACAAAAAGTTGCCTACATTTGGGGCTGAAATATTAAAATCAAGCAATTAACGAGGTCATCTTCTTCATCATTCTTGCTCAAACTTCGTTCCCTTTTGTGACGATGGCATCGATTTAAAAAAAGTTAGATTTTCGAATATAATCTTTTAAATTAAAGTATTTAAAACTTTTCTCAAGTATTTATAATTTATCAAGCAAGATTGTTATATTGAACATTTTTATAAATTTGTTTGAATTCATTTTTTGAAAATTAAGCACAATTCTCTATATAAATGTTGAAATTTCAGTCAGTACTAATCTTTTCGTGCTTTAATATTGATGTTATTGTTTTGTCAAATACGTGCAATCCTTATGTAAAATATTAAAAAAATTATTGCATTTTTAAATAATGTTTTTTTTTAATTTTTTTTACTTTAAAAAATATGTATTTAGTAAAATATTGCCGATTTTCGATATTAAAATAATTTTTTGCAAACAAGTGACTACCCTTATTGTCGTATAAAAATATTTTCGCACTTAAAGGATTCACCGCCCCATAAAAAATGAYTTCTTCAAACTTTTTTCCGGAAAAGTGGCGATCTTTACGAAAAATATTTCAAAAAAAAAAAATTTTATCGTACTTAAATATTAAATTGTTTACGTTTCGAAAGGATTCTCTTAGAGCTCTATATAATAATATTTCGCCAAATTTCAGAAAAAATATGATCGTGCTTAATAATGAATGGTTATTTAATTATATGATAACACTTTTATTTGACAAAAATTTTAAGATGACAGTATGAACTTTGCTAGAGTAATTATTTTTTTCTGTCATTTGTTTCTGGAATGAAAATTTTTATTCGTAAATTTTATCTAATTTTTTTCAAGCTTGTGCTACCTCTATCAGAAATTTACTCCACAAAAACATATTTTTTTTTTGTATATTGTTTTGTCAATTTTTTTTTTAATATAGTAGTTTTGTAGTAGTAGATGGTAACTGCTCTGCAAAATAGTTTCTATATTTTATGCGATTTGAGACAAAAACAGCTGACAGTCGTTTAATATTTGATTTATATATAAATATTGTGCGACTAGAAGATTTACTTGAAAATATTTTATTTTATATTTTTCCATTAGTAATTTGAGTGTTACTGCCATTAATGTGTTGGGAATTAGCTTCGCTTACTCCTGGGTCACAAAAATTGGTAAACAGAATTGAAATAGATAAGGATACTTTCCGTTTAGGTTTTTCAGTTTGGTCGAATTGTAGAAAAACTGTCCTAGTTGCTCTCTTTCAAAGCCGGCGCCTGCTGATATTTGAATAAACCCACCGTCTGGTTTGCATAGAAATTATCAGCCGGTGCCGTCGCTGATTCCTGCTGAGATTTACTTAAAATTATCAATAAAGGCTTAACCAACCGCTTCTCACAGCAAATGAGCACACAACGTTACTTACTCACACATACATATTTATGTCGCTAAAAACACATATCACGTTTATATGCCGCAGCATGTATTTGTTGTAAGTCGCGGCGTTGCGCTGTGGCATATGCAAAATGCTTAAAAATTCATGAACACATGCACATGAAATCGCACCAGTGTGGCAACACGCTGACTGTTTGCCACCACTGTTTGTTTTGCATTGTGCAACGACATTGCTGCCGCAGCACGATAAAGTGAGAATGTTGTTAATTTTTCCTTAACGCTGCAAACTTTTTGCATAATTGGCCTTTTTCGGCACTCTGCCACAGCGTGCAGCAACCACATGCTGCGGCCGTCGCACAGCGAATGGCGTCACAGCCACACGATTGCAACGTAAAAAAGGAAGAATAACTGCTGTGTTTACATGTGTGTGCGTGTGTGTGTGCCGTGGCTGTGTATGCAAAACTTATATGTTTATATTCGTAGTGCCAACTATTTTGATATTTAAACTGAACAAGAGATACGAGTATTTCGTTACTCATACGACGAGGTGTCCCAGGTAGGGAGATATGTACGATACATATTGCCATATAATTTTGTTATTGCACATGTACGAGTGTATGAGTGAAAATTGAGTGAGCAAAGTTTCGAATTGCTTTAAATTTTGTTTGCAACTAAATTCATTGACCTTTCGCAACTTTTGCTTTTTGTCAGAGTTTTAAGGTAAATAAGAAGTGATACGATTTAACAGTTTTGTTTTTATTCAATTTATCTATGGTGCATACGAATTTGTGTGCTGGGTGCAATTTTCAATTTGAAAATACTTGTTTTACATTTTTATCCTTTTATAAAGAAACCAATTGTTTATTTGGCTGACGGCAGTTTTGTAGTATTTTTTCTTATTGCGAGAGTGGAGTCTTTGATAACGATATCAAAATATTGAAAATTTTTAAAAAGGAAAGTTATGGGAACAATCGGTAACGAAAATTTGCAAATGGTACCTTCCACTTTGATCGTCACTCGCAGCACCCAAGTTTGCCAGAAGGAAATCCAGCTATGAGCCCGGCACATACAGTTTTAAGAACATATTACACTATATATAATATTGCAAGTTTATATATTTTCAATTTATGGTCACCTATTAAATTGTGGATAATATGCAGAAAAACATTTTCATGCTAGTTTTTCTTGAAAGCCTTTATCCTATATTAAGTATTATAGATGGAAAATACTCCTTATCCATCGATTTGGAAGGTTCGACACAGGAAGTGCTTCGCTATGTAAGAAGGGCCTATTTGTATAAGACAAGTTGAGATACTAGCTGGGTTGTTTCGATTTCGTGATTCCTGAAAACAAATCCAAATTAAATAAATAATACTGTAACGCCGACTCATCAGTTGTTGTCATCGTTAATGCCTATGCACCATATAGAAGGACGGGAATATAGAGTTTTTTCTTCCTTCGTCGAGAGGCAATTGGAAAGTATATTTTGCCTACTCAGTCCTAAGTAGCTACTGTCGGCAAGAGTTATTCGTTGTTGTTGGTGTTAATGTTGGTTTCACGATAGACATATCTACGAATTCGAAGTTATGACTGTCAGCAGTGGCGTGAGAGCCAAGTCGCGAATACGATGACTGTTTATTTGCTGACAAGAGATATATCTTCTTGTCCTCGTTCACTGCCAGACCTGAAGAGAATGGAATCGTACGTAGAAGTTCACGCAAGGAAGAAAAGATATCTGAACGTAATTTATGATTCTTTTACGTATGGCTCAAGCAGCTCACGACTTTCGACTTAAGTCCTCTGGGTTTAAGTCAAAAAACATCCATTGGAAGGCGAGAAGGCCCTCCCCAGAGTTGTACACCACGCTTGAGACCCACCCCTAATGAAAAGGAAACACAGAGTTTAGTTAGAGTTTAAAAATATATTCAGTCTAAAAAAGAGTTAAAAAGCTCATCGCAGACCCAGAAATAAAATAAATTTTGAGAATTTCCAAAAAAAAAAAATTCTGCTTCAATATTATTAATTATTCAAATATTAATATAATTTGAACTTAAAAACGGCAAAAATATTCAAATACTGCAAAATACAAATAATGAAAGAAAGCAATCTACAGCAACAACATTTAAAATATGTTACAACAACAATACGCTTGTTCACTTACATTTAACGTTCAAGATTACGCTTCGGAGCGCATAAAAGTGGATAAGCAAATATAAAGCTCTCTCACACACACATTCAAGCGCTTATATTTGTATAGCAAATTAGCCGAGCTTTATAAATATTTACAAATTAGTTAATTGTACTGTACATAAGAGGCACATATGTATGTATGTATGAGCACTTATAATCGCAGGGAATATTTCGACGTAAGCAGATTTAGCTAGCAAAATTTTCGAGCAAATTTTCTGCAGAAAAAGCAAGCACCAAAAGGGAAAGGAAGTATGTGAGGAAGCTTGCAGTTTTAACAATGTCATGAATTTGTAAAATCTCGCAAAAACTAACAAGCTAACAAAGGGTTTTTGTGGGAGTATGCTAAAATTCTGCTGCTTGCAATTAAATACAGTGGAACACAGAGAAAGGGGACCATAATATTAAGAAAAATGAATAAAATAAAATTTGGGCTAAATGCAATTTTTATTTCTGGATTAGTTGATAAATTCGGCTCATTCTTTATATACAGTGTCCGATTATTTTTATTAATTCCTTTTTACAACATTTTTTCTAAATAAATATTTTATATTTTTAGCAGTCGCAGTACAGATTTGTCAAGAACGGGCCACCGCTTAACTCGTCCGGCGCTTGAATTCGAACGTCGCAAAGTGGATTGGCCAGTTCTGTACGTAATTGATGAGCGCATCTGGTTAGCATTTAGAGCAACAACTATGCGTAAACAATAGCAGAAACATCTGTGATGCTATTGATAGCCACAAGTTCTTCAGTGTTGGTATCAGCACTCGGTAAACACTCAGTAATTTAAAAACAGATGTATGTATGTATGTGTGTTTGACCAAAAATGTAAACTTTCTTGTACTCTGTAGGCGTTTGATTTTATTATCTGTTTCAGAGTTATTAGGCATACCACGCTTACTATGCAATACACTGTGGTATTTCAGTAAAAATATAAAAGTGATTGTATTAGGGGTGCTCTTAAAGTACAAGTTCGCACATCATTACGCCGATATTTTACTCCAATCTGGTGATCTTATAAATATTTAGCCTCTACGAACGATGGTGTATCTACAGCAAAAGAAACCGTTATTTTACTGTGCAGTGCATTCTTTTAGGCGGTTACTTTATACCATTATCACGGAAGATAACAGCACAAAAGTCGATGACCTCATGACGGAAGAATAATATACGCTTACTCCATCCAAGTAGCGCAACGTGAATACACTTAACAATACGAAGAATTATGAATCGTTTAATAGTCGTGAAAGCGAATCAAATTGGTCTGGTAGTGAACGAGTACAAGACGAAATGCCTCCTGCCATCAAACACACAGTCGTCACATTGGCGACTTGGTTCCCACATCACTGCTGACAGTCATGAATTCGAAATCGTCTATAATTTTGTCTATATTTCAACCAGCATTAACAGCAACAACAATGTCAGCCTCGAAACCCAACGAAGAATAACTTTTGCCAACAGGTCTCACTTTAGGCTGAGTAGACAAATGAGAAGTAAAGTCCTCTCTCGACGAACAAAAACAAAACACTATAACTCACTCATTGTTTCCGTCCTGCTGTATGGTGCAAAGGCTTGGACGATGACAGTACTGAGGTCGACGAAACAAAGAGCTTTACGAGGTATACGACGACATTAACAAAGTTCAGTGAAATAGGAGATAGCGGGTGAAATAGGAGGAAATAGGAGGAAGAGGAAACCTCCAAAGAGGAGAGACTAGCTCCTTCAACTGGCTACACTTAGAATATCTAATTGGCGCCAAACAGCGAAAAGGAAGAACGACTTGTAAACTCGGCTGTAATCGCGTAAGCGTTGTGTACACCAATAAAGTCGACAAATAATAGTTTTAAAGATAAATGCCAGAAGCAGGGAATATCCAAAATATTTGACTTCAATAAACTGTAATAATGGCGGGAAAGATTATGAAAAAAAAAACTACTCGACAACTCGGTGAAGAACAAAAAGGCCATTGGCGAATTCATTTAACATATTGACTATATTTGTCTTTACGTGTTCTTTTTGGTTTTTGTTTGCAAACAAAAGATTTACTTAATGAGATCATTGAAGTCGGTGGAGTTTGCAGACCAACAAGCATTAAGTTTCTTGAACAGATTAAAGAAGTTGGTACGAAAGGGCAGCTCTTGAAGTTCTTCTGAAGAAAGTTTGGCTCAAAAACATTGGATCTTCTTAGAACTTTTCCATAGAGCAAAGTAATGTCATTTGGGAAGGTCGAGCGGCTTCAGTTCAAGCACAAGCTGTATTTTGTACACTTTCATTTTAAATCCAAGTTTATGCGAATGGCACCGAATCGGTTATCTAATCCTCGTTAGAGTGGTAAGGGCCATTTGCTTGTCGTCGAGATCATTTAACGGGAGGCCCAGGAAACGTGCTGTTTCGACGGGGATTGAACAAAGGGAGGAGGGTATTAGATGAGTAGGGTTTGTGGGGCATGCAAAGAGGTGGCCAGTATCATGCGGAAACTCGTTGCATGCAGGACATACATCGGGTAGGTCAGGGTCGATTCTGGATAAGTAGGAGTTCAATGTGCTACAATATCCAGAACGAAGTTGCGCTAGGATCGCTCGCGTTTCTCGCGATAACTGGAGCTCTTCGTCTGCGATAGGTGGTGATTTGACTCCAAAAACGTCATTCACGGGAAGGGAGTCGGTGAAGGTGTTGATGGCTCCACTGTGAATGGCGGTCAGTACCTGTCGAAAGTCAGTTGCGTCCGAAGTCCGGTCGGCGTACTGTAAGATGTCGTTGACGTAGTCAAGGGAGGATCTCTCGATGCTCCTAGGAGGCGGCTCCGCTCCAAGCAGATGACTGCAAGGGTGATGCCTACGGAAACATCCTGTGTAGGTGTTCAATGGAAGACATCAAAAGGCATCCCGTCGTGGTCCGGAGTGCAGTATTCTGGCAGGTCTGAAGTTTCCTCATCTGCGTTCCACTGCATTCAGGCGACCATATTGGTACAACATTTCTTTGTCTTTTCCACATGTTCTGCCGGCTAGTGACTTGAGAATCTTGTTGCGGCTCTGTACATTGGCAATAATCGCGGTCGTATGGGGAGAGAATTAGCATGGTCTACCAAAGGTTACGTCTAAAATCGGAACGGAATCGGTCTAAGAACGGAATTTCGACGCCATCGACTGCAATATTAAGCTCAAGTCTATACTCCTTCGTCCAGTTCGTAAATATGGTCACTGTGGATTTGGTGGGGGAAAGTGTAAGGTTTCGTGCAGTGAGGAAACGAAAAAGGTCGGAGAGTAGTTGTTTACCTTCGAACACATGCCATCGAATTCATTGCCCGACGTCAATATCGTGCAGTCATCTGCGTACGAGGTTAGGAAAACCCCCTCTGGTGGTTGTGGAAGTTTCGAGATGTAGAAGTTAAACAGTAGCTTGGAGAGGACACAACCCTGCGGAACCCCGTGTTTAGTTCTTCTCAGTTTAGATGTTTCACCTCTAAATAGTACGGATGACTGACGACCGTTCAGATAGTACAGGGACCACCTCTTAAGCCCTGGAGCGTTTATGACGCTAAGTGCTGTGGTGGTACTGTGCACTTTACGGGATCCATGCTGGTGATTGCTGCTTAGTGTACACTCTCAGCTACCGCTTCTATATTTTCTTCACGGCGCGCTGGATATGATATATTTGGTCAAATACTATCCACAAATGGCTCAGTAGGCCAATTATCTTGAGCATAAGTTGACCGAAGCGTGCGAAATATATTCTTCACAGAACGTGAATTTTCGTAATAACGAACGCTTTGTAAACATAGTTCAGGCGTAAGTCTTATCTTAATGAAATGCCAAATAATACTGAACAAAAATAACATGACATTATGACGCGGCTCACGTATGATCTATAAAACAAAAAAAAACTTGGATCACCCGTTAGTATTAAAACAGAAGAGTAATGTGAAGTGAGGCAGCCAAAGCCAATCTTAAAGATTTGTGGCGAGAAAAAATGACATAGTTTTGATTGGCTAATCAAGAGCAGCTCTTGTATAAATCACCAACGGCAGTGTGAACGGGTTGGATTAGTGGATAAATTAAATATAATTTTAATTACTTCAAATTTTAGGAATACGATATTATTTATTCGTATGTCTCTTATAAGTTTTCTGGAAACAAAATGTATGGTTCAAGAACCGTTGTTAATTGTTTAGTCCTCGTTAATAATCTTAATACTTAGTTCTAAATGAAACCAAAAATCAATAAAAGTTACGTATGTAAGGAAGTTTAGAAAAAATTATTTAATTTTCATAATTAAATTCAGAATTGGTATATTAACAATTTTTTTTATAATAAATAAGCCAAAAGTAAGGCCAAACTAGCTCTATATTTGGATGATTTCGCTTTTGACGCAATTTGCATATCAGCCAAATGTCTCATTTCTTTAGTTAAACTATGTACAAAATTTAAAGACACAAAAAAAAAAAAATACAAATAAATTTGCACAATCCAAAAACGGTTATTCAAGGATAAATGCGACGGCACTTCGATTGTGAAAAGCTAACTCAAATGCAAAAGAAATCACGAAAAGACATTTTTTGACCACTTCAGTGAACCATTTCACGCTTATTGCCAATTGCTTATCGATTACATGTTAACTTTTTATAAATTTCTTTCGGCAATTGCAGCTTGCCGACCACGGGCAGCCAGCATTACTTGATATGCACACGCTGTAAGCTTGGCTACGCAAATTAGGCGAGGTCTTCCGAGACATGTATTGCTTTTATTTATTTTAAATATCAATTGAATTTATATTAAATTGCAAATGACTAATTTTACAACACTTTAGGTTTCACTCGCCAATTTACTTAGTTTTTTGAGTATAAAAGGTAGTTAAGTTTGCCAAGGGAAGCATACAACCTCAACACTTCCAATTGTCAAGTACAAGCAAACACCAAACAAAAGCAAAATGTTCAAATTCGTAAGTTTTTCAGAAATTTCACCGATTTCTTGTTTGTTCGGCGTATACAACTTTTATTGCATACTTTCAGGTGACTTTCGTTCTTGCCGCTGTCGTTGCTTGCGCATCAGCCAAACCCGGTGTTGTGGCACCATTTGCCGCTGCTCCCTTAGCAGCCGCTCCTTTGGCAGCCGCTCCTTTGGCAGCAGCTCCTTTGGCAGCAGCTCCTTTGGCTTACGCAAATGCTCCACTGTATGCCGCTGGCGGCAGCAGCCAAATCGATGTACGCAACAACTTTGATGGCACACTTTCATCCTACACAACAACACCTTTCCAGTATTCCGGCCCCTTCGCAAGCCGTTATGTCTCCGGTGTTCCAGCTGCCTATGCTGCCCCAGCTCCAGTTTTGGCTAAATACGCTGCTCCAGCCGCCTTAGCCGCTCGTGTTCCTCTGGCTGCTTTGCCCGCGCCTTTAGCCGCTGCTCCAGCTCCTCTGGCAGCTTTGCCAGCACCTTTCGCCGCTGCCCCAGCTCCTCTGGCTGCCTTGCCCGCACCTTTGGCCGCCGCAGCACCATTCGCCGCCCCCTTTCCTGCTGCTTACGCCGCTGCCCCAGCTCCCTATGCGTGGTAAGGTAGATGGAATATGTAGCAAGTAACGAAAACTGACGACATTTTGCTTGCAAATTGCTGAAGCTTGAACTGATTAATTTGTTAAAATAAAAATAAAAAATATTTAGTAAAAAATGTTGAGTGTTTAACTTCAAGTAGTGCAGGTAGTAGCTTCTAAAGGTAGCTTCTAAAATATAAGATCTAGATGTTGTCGCCACATATATCAAAATGGATTGATGAACTCAAGAGAGAAATCGTGAAAGCCCGAGTTATTTGGAGGAGACACATGTACAGCAGGTCAAAGCTCTCAAGGAGCTTGCCAAAAAAAGATGATGATGATGAGGTTTATCTATAGTTCCATTTAGCTATTAAATGTAGCATTTAATGATCTAGATAATGTTTTCCATAACAGAACAATGTTCGGTACTATATGCTGAACAGTTCCGCAAGTCATTTGGGAACTTTGTGCGTACTAGCTGAGTTTTTGTCAACAAGTTGTTGTTGAGACAGGAAGGTGACAGGTTTGTTTGAAATTTTTGTTCGGCAAAGAAATCATTCGTAAGCCAATAATCAACGAAGGCGAAGAAATTAGAATTTTCAAATGAGAATGAAACTATATTTGCGAAAACAGAAACAAATATACAGAAAATTATATTCTTTTTTTTTCTTTCTTTCAAGATTTTTTCGGTATGCGAGAGCTCTGTACAAAATAGGTTAGGTTGAGCGGTTGATCGTGAGATGAAACTCACTTGGACAGCTTAGAACACCAACTTATATACTGGAATATAAGACTTTTTCAAATCGACATAGCGCTATGAGCCTGTCATAAATTTGTTGAAACGACTAAAGTCAGTTTCATCTATATCTTCTAGTTCGCCGTAGGTAAGACTACCTCTTGGTAGATACAGCCTCAGCCTCGCAAAAGCTGGACAACGGAGCATTCGTGAGGTCCATTGGTCCAATGCTAGAACGCAAGACCCAATCAATCCTTTCCCCGAAAGAGGCTACACTTTGATAACAGCAATTTCTGAATGAAACACTACAGCGGTCTGGTAGCTCAAAGCTAATATTGATCGAGAGCTCCTTACAGTAAAACTGTCCCTCCAACTTTCCCTCCTAGCTTCGAGTCATCCAAGAAAAGGTTCACTGCACCTTTTCTTAAGAGACTTTCCCTACTCACTTTTACCTCGTCGGTATGTAAGGAAAGAAAATGAATGACCTTTACGACACAGTGATCTTAGTTTTCAGGAATGTAGTTGAAAGATGAAGGAATTTCGGTGTGACCTTGTTCGAAGCTCCTCTGCGCCTTGGAACATACTGCGAAGCAATACCCAGGCCGGCAATGACTATGCCTATGAAGTTTAAAATGGCATCAAGTGATATTCTTGTTGTAGTCCGTGATATATTAGGTCGAAAAGTGTAATTTGTAAAAACTATAACTCTGCTTAATAGCATTTTTATATAATTTAGTTTTTATGCAATGAAAGCTTTTATTATCAATCTTTTTGACGTTTTCGTCAAATTAAAAGAAATGTCTACCCGACAATTAGAATATATGCAACAAGTGGTAGTGTCCAAAGACCCAACACTAGTCGGTCATCATACCCATGAGGTGTACAGTTTATACGACGACATTGACATAGTTCAGCGAACTAAGAGGCAGCGGCTACGCTGGCTAGGTGACGTCCTTCGAATGGATGAAAACACTCCAGCTGTGAGAGTATTCGACGCAGTACCCGCCGAGGAAAAAAGAGGAAGACTATCACTCCGTTGAAAAGACCAGGTGGAGAAAGAGCTCGCTGCATTTGAAATCTTCAATTAAAGTTTATTCTGACAACATCAATACTTCTCTTTCAGCCACCATCTTATCTCAGATTTGCATTTCCAAACGAAAGAGATGCTCTGCCAGATGAACCCAAAAAGTAGCGATGAAGATCTAGGTATATATAAGAGAGTGTGACGGCGATGTGAATAAAGAGGCAAGGTCAGTTTCGCACTCTCGTAAAACATTGTAATTGAGTAGCTCTCCAACTATAAAATTTGTATTATATAACTCTACTTAGCCACGTATAGCTCGCACCATTGACATACATCCATTCATTATGCATAAAAATTTAAACACAATGCAGACATTAGGCTTACATTATAAAATGCACATTACACTGGTTGACCTATGTCATAATTAGCGCCTAAAATACTAACACTTGTTACAACATTCCGCCAGCAATTAAAGCGAACTAATAGTTTACAAGTGAGTGGGCCTATTGCGCTTGTGAATAGAGCAAACCAATGTCTGCAACACTTTCCTTCACATTGAATACTAAAGAGCCGGTAATCGGCCGATTGCCACCGTTGACCACCAAAAATGGTCACCCACAATGGCTTAATGGCAATTGACGCCGCACTTCGTCACCAAGTCCAACAAAGTATTGGGTCGAAAGTGAAATGTGCAATCGTTGGTCGAGTAATTGTGTGTAATGTGAATTTTTTCATATAAATGGCCGCACTAAAATTAATAATTCATTAGCAAGATAACTTTTCCGTAGACAAGTGGGGTCTTTGGTAAAACAGCAGTAAACTTCAAACTCTGACAAACATAAGCAAAATGACGTCCATGAAATTCGTAAGTATACTCTCCTAGAGTCCTCTTGAACTTTTGAAAACCAAGCATACCTAAATACTTTTCAAATTTCAGGCTTTCGCTTTGCTAGCCATGGCTGCAGTAGCCGTCGCTAAGCCTTCGTATCCTCTTGCACTGAATCCAGCCATACCGGACCATTTCGAACTGGCTCCACCGGTACTGCCACCAACACATTTCCACGCAGCTGCACCCGCTCCCGAACCGTGGTTACCTGAACCGCATTTCCATGCTGCTGCACCTGTACCTGAGCCTTGGCTGCCAGCTCCTCACCTTTTACCTGCACCTGCTCCATTCCTTCCTGCGCCAGCGCCACTGTTTCCAGCTCCTGCACCAATACTTCCAGCTCCTGCACCAATTCTACCAGCTCCTGCCGCATTACTGCCAGCTCCTGCTCCAGTCCTTCCAGCACCTGCCCTTTTACCAGCTCCCGTAGTACATCATCATCACCATGTGGTGCCCGCTCCTCTGCCCGTACCAGTGCCAGTGTTGCAACCCGCGCTCGCTCCTCCAGTATTGGAACCTGCAGCATTTGTAGCTCCTTCATACCGTGCCGTGCTCGGTCCAAAAACCACCACCCATCACGTGTCAGTGGGTTATGCTTTCCCCACAGCGCATGTGTCTAAAATAGTGACGCCTCACGCTCATCTCCATTCCGTACCCGTGCACTCGGCTAAGTTATTGGCTCACCACCACCACCACTCACCCTTCTAATTTCCTTTGTTGCAAAGAAAAAGTGATTAATTAGAGGCAAAGTCATGTCAATATGTAAGAATATCACAAGCGAATAGTACCAAAGTCATTTATGTGTGTAAATACCGGGCATCAAGATGTCGGTATGTACATATATACCGTAGAGTTTAAGTTTTACTTTTACACGTTGTTAGTTTATTTAGCTTTTTTTTAATTTTAATATTTTTTTCCTATTTATAATTTGTAATAACAGTTACCTTTATATTGATTACACAATCCAAGTAATCGAATAACTAGTACAATGAAATAAACAAATAATATTATTGTATGTTCAAAGAAAATCGGGACTGGAGTTTTCCATTTAAATATAGAGACTTAGCGAATCTTTGCAGGGGTCAAGAGTTTGTGCATAACTGGAGAGCTCCTGTTCTCTCTATTCTATATAACTCTCTAAACTCAGAGCCTCCTGCAGACGTTTATTGAACAAGGTCCGTAGGAGGGGGTCAACTGACTACTGGGAGTTGTAGAAAACGGGACTTACGGTATACAAGTCCGAGTTGAGGAAGGCAAACATAACTTCATGGAAAAGCTTTTGCGAAAAATTGGAGGGATGTCACGAGTTCTCTAGATTCAGGCGTATTCTCGCAAAGAACCCCATCTCCCCGGGTTATCTTAAGGACGCAGGACGCTTGATGCTCACTTCCCGAGCAGCACCACCTCAAGTGAGATACCGCTCGGAGTACTTCAAGCCAATTGCGCGGCCTTTGTCGACCTTCTGGATGAACGGTGCTTCACCTAGGTGATCAATTCTTTTAAACCTTTCAAGTCCCCGGGATCGGATGACATCATACCAGCGCAGTTTCAACAGGTTGTTAAGGTGTTATGAAACTGGTTAGCACCTGTCTATTTGAACTGCATAATATTGTTTTACATTTCGTGACAATGGAGGCGAGTCAGAGTTATGTTCATTCCGAAGGCTGGTAGGGGTCTCCACGTTACAGTCAAAGACTTCAGGCCCATCAGCCTCTCATCTTCCTTACTAAAAACTCTTGAGAGCCTGATGGACTGGTACATAAAGAGGCGCATTCCGAAGGATCTTTTATCAGGAGCGCAATATGATTATAGTAATGGCAAGTCAGTGGATACCGCCCTGCATACGATCGTTTCCTCGCTTGGGGAAGTCATTGGGGTGACATTTTAATAACATAAAAAAAATTTCAAGAAAAAAAAAACATTTGTCGAGATACGGGCCGGTGGATTGGGGGCATCACAAAAACGGTGCACCCTAGTTGATTTCAACAGTTGTATAGAGCTCAAACACAAAAAACAAGAAGAATCTTCATTAGTAAGGATGTCGTTATCGCGTTGGCCATTTAAAAAAAAAATAATAATAATAATAATAACATAATGGCGTCGACTTGAAAAAGAACAACATTTTTTTTTTTTTGACCAGATCAAATCAAAATTTGTAGAAATTCAAGGCAGACACGTTAGAGCATTGTATAAAGAAGATATAAACCAAATTTCAAAGGAATAGGTTCAGTAGAACTTGAGATATCATGTCAACCAACTCAAAAAAAATAATTTCGAGAAAAACGCGTTTAAAGTTTAGGAGACAATTCTAGTGAACACGGACGCCACGTCACAAAATCGGCTGTATCTCCGATAACAAGCCGAATTTAGATAAATCCTTTCAAGGTCATAAAAAAAAAATCGATTTTTTAAAAAATCTTAGACCAGAATACCCCCTTAAGATATTATTTTAAGTGAAAAGCTTTTCATACAACAATTTGATTTTGATCGCTCAGTTTGTGTGACAACTATAAGCTATAGTGGTCCGATATCGAAAACTTCGAAGAACCAGCAATGACTTTGGGTTAAAAGGATGCATGACAGTCAGACAGATAGACCCTGATCATTTATTTTGGTATAGGGCACTACAAACCTCGGGGCAAACATAATATTCCCTGTTCAGGGTATAATTAAATTAGCTTTGAGTAATTTATATATATATTTATTGCCAAAATATAAATTAGTAATTAAGCAATCAATGAAATGGATCTTATTGATGTTAAAATTTACTTCCATACACAGAACTTCATTCATAAGTATACATTCCGATAAAAAAAACTACCCGGAAATTGAAAATTAATCGCAAGATATTTAATTATTCATCAATATTTATTTTGTCGCCTTCAAAGGAATCCGCTGCAGATGAAACACACTTATGCCGGCGGCTTTGGCAGTGCTCGAACACATTTTTTGGGAATTTGTTTCATCTCTTTGATCGATCGAAAACAGATTCCAAATCTGGTGAATACGGTGGTTGCTCGATGGTATTAATTGCGTTTTTGCTTTAAATTCGTACCCTTCTAGAAAAAATAAGCTTCAATGGGACCAGTCGAGCAAGAACGCGTTTCATACCCAAAATGTCCACCAAAGTCAATCAAACGGTCTCGCGAGAGATGTCGAGCCCTCTTTGTAATATTTGGCTAACATGTTCAAGCACCATATTCTTCACTTTTTTAATATTTTTATCAGTTGAAGAGCACGAAGATCGTAAAGAAAAAGGCATGTTTTCAACGATCTCTCGAATGCCTTTGAAGGCTTTGTACGACTCAGAAGATTGTGTTTTTGAGTCATCGTAGGCCTTTTCTAAAATTCGCAACGACTCCGCCTACGAAATTAAATCTCAACTCCTAATTACAGCTTATATGAAAAGGGAGAAGGGGTTTTGAGCGGTTAAAAATATCTTATGTGATCTAAGGCCAGTTATTTGAGAAGAATGAAGGAACATGGAAAATACTGTACTTAAACTGATATACCAAAATGTTTTGTGCCGTATTAAATTTATTTCACACCAAATTCCAACCAGGTGTGTTCAATTTGTCAAGACTTATATATACCACTTGGCTTGGCCGCCGACACCAACATACGAGGTTTGTAAAAAAAGTTTCGGGTGTTTTGAGAAACAAAGTTAAGTGCGCGAGCGCTTTGATGAGACTACCTTGGACAAAGGCGACGTTTATTTATGCAAGAAAATGTTAATCAGGGGGTCGAGAAAACATGAAGGACGCTGAGCGCTATTAAGCTTTTGCTAATAGTTTACTTCAATTGAAGAGACGTGGTGCATCATGAATCATACGGTCAGTAAAAAATGTTATCTGCAAATTATAAGTCATAAACGCCCGGATTGAGGAGATAAAAACGGCATCAAAACAGGAGCTAAACAAAATCACAAAAAATTACTGTTTTAAGTTCTTTGAGGATTGCAACACCTCAGAGTTATTACTTTGAAAGACAAACAAATAAACACTTTCTTATGAAATACAAAATTCGATGTACATTTTGAGCAAACCTCGTATATAAAGAAGTTGACCCGCTGCCGTTATCGAAATTGCATAAATTTCATAATTTCCCATTTCAATCGTATACAAATCCATATGTATAAGCATACATACTAGCAAATGGGTATATATTTATTAAGTGGATATATTTATAGCGTGGCATGCAAATGTTCGGGTAAAATAATTCACTCATTTGCAGCACGCAAAATTGGGCAACTCATTCGGCACGCAAGGCACGTTGCCAACTACGGTCTGGTTGAGCCATTGTTGGTCACAGGGTTGATGCAACCGACGTTGACGGTATACGCAAGCGTACGCACTATCAAATTCCCCTTATGCCCGAACTCAATCGCTTGCGAAAACAAGACACGGCGTAAGACGGCAGCAAAACGCAAAAGTGCAAAGTAAAGAATTGACCCCGAATACTACAGTGGCTTGTGTTGGCACAATTTGCTCACACTTCGCATCCGACGTTTTTCAAGAAACTGATGAAGGTGAAACTAAATTACTATTTCAGAGGTGAATGTCGATTCCACAAATGGCAATGGCTTACCTTTACAATCCACTAGTTTCACACTTCGTTTCAGTTGTTCGTTTGACATAAGTAAAAGCTACCTATATCCATTTTGCTTTATTCAAAGATTGATACTGGATGGATTCCTAGGATTATGGACCATTTCCATTTTTAACGCGTGTTTTCCAAATGGCTATTACCCCATTATGGTAGCTGTAAATTTATAGATACTTCATCACTTCTTGGATTCGAACCCACGTTTAATTCAAAGCATGGTCTAAGACCCTAGTTATTATATTGGTGTTTATAACAAGATAGGAACTCAAAGCTACGTAATCAGCTTTGCAGTTGCCAGAGAATCCGCTGTGACCAGGCACGAGTCTGACGATGGAGTAGTTAGATGTTATTTCTAATTAGGACAGACATTCCTTGACTAGCTTTGAGTGAGTGAGTTTAGCACAAGCATTGCCGCTCTCCTGTCGGAGTGAGTGCTCACCTCGCTGAAAGATGCCATACTTCATTGCAGTACGTCTATCGCCACCTTAGTAGCAGCTGATTCCGCCTGGAAAATACTACAGAGGTCCAGTAGCCTAAATCTAAAACGGAACGGACGGCAACTCCTTACAGGATAACTTCGCCAAAACCTTCCCTCCTATCCTCAACTGATTCGTGAAACAGCTCACTGCGTTTCTTTTTCAACGACTTTTTCCCATCAATAAATCCCTCGTCGGTATGTGAGCAAAGAAAACACTGCCTTGATAAGTTTGCGGTTTTAGATACATAAGTATAAATAAATTTTTTTTATATTATTTAAACTCTGTAGATTCTTTGATAATTTGTGGTATCTAATCGATTGATGATACCTACTAATTTAGAATATAATCAAAACACGTTACTGTACTTTAGAATGCAAATAAATTATGGTAAAATGGGATTCTGCAGTAGTTACTGAGTCCACTCAACTGCATTTTCTACACGAAGCTAAATCAAAGGAACGCGGTGGTTGCGGAGCGATATTGGTTGATAATTTGGTGAAGAACTTACGAAGAAAGAAAACCAAAAGTTTTCGGCCTATAATTCCGGCCTTTTTTTAAGTATAGCTTCAGAACAACGTATAACAGTCAAATAGTTCTCCTTTTTGTAAGTTTGGCTGGTCGGAAAGAATTTGGAGTGCATCACACCTCGAGAGTCGAAGAAAACTGTCAGTATAACGTTGATTTTTGGTCTGATTTGACGTGGTTTTCGGTTTCGGCTCATCTTTGCCTCGATATTTGTCAGATTGACCGTCTGTTTCCGGGTAATAATCATAGATCCAAGACTCATCGCCAGTAATAATATGTTTCATGACATCCTGGTAGTCGGAAAGCATTGTTTCCAAGACGTGAACGCGACGCTGTTTTTCGAATAAATATAGTGATTTTGAAACCAATCGATCTTTCACTTTCGTTAAGACCAAATGACCTATCATAATGGTTTTCAATGATCCTTCGGATATTCTAACGATGCCAGTAAGATCTCTGACTGTTAATCATTGATTCTTAAGCACCAACTTCTTTATTTTATTAATATGTTAATCATCAGTTGATGTTGATGGCCGACCTGGATGTGGTCCGTGGTCAACGCGTTCTCAACCCCCTTTGAATGGCTTGTACCAATCAAAAACAATTGTCACTGAAGGCCTTTTTCCACATTCTGAACGCTTCGTCAATAGAAATTTGACTTCACACAAAAAATGTAATGGAACTTGTCTGTTAAATAATATCACGAATCGTAAAAATCGCGAATAACTAATGCTTATTTTGGTAAGAAACTCAGAGCTCATTTTGTCTCGTTCAAACTTAACAAAACACTTTTCAACGGTTGATTCCGCTGACGCAGATTCCAAATAATGTTTATCAATCCAAACCTTGGCTTCAACAGTATTCATTTTCCTCTTAAAAAGCAATGCTTTATTAAAACTCCAATAGTGTAACCCCTCAAGCAGATGCAGGCAATATACATGGAACTGGTTTCTGTAAGTTTTATTTTAATAATTTTCATAATAAATGTAAACAAGCGTGAATGAAAATAGTCCACTGTACATGGCTATCGAAATACGGCCGACCATTGAGTGTAAAGCTAGCATAGTTAGGTATCGCTGACTGTCTAATAACTGTAACTCGGTGCTCAGCAACCGATTCGTCGAGCCAATAAATAACAATTTGCCGACAACTATGTACTAATGGAAATTAAATTATTTCATTACTTGAAGTGATTACGCAGGCGTTGATTGCGGGTGGCGGCTTGTGACACTATGTGGCCAACGTGCACGCATACAGTAAGTCCACACACACATGCTCATATGCGGCATTACATTGTGTATTAGCTATGTACATATGTATATGCGAATGTGCCGGCCGCAAGTTACTTGGAAGTACGAAATTCAATTACAAAAGGGACACATGAAAGACAAAAGTGTGACAATGCTTCGGGTGTATGTGGGTTCATGAGACGTTCCATGGCTTTTGTTGCGATTTTCACATACAACCGAGGCAAACTATTTTTGGTGGTATTAAATAATGTAGTGCGCAATTGATTTATTTAAATTAAATTATTAATCAATCGGTTATAGCTTAAAGGGCATTGGTAGGTACAAAATTGTAGTGCGACGAACCGGCGCTTACCAAATATGTTTGAAACTATATAGTATATTACTTTACAGTTAAACGACGCGCCGATTTTTATAAACTTACACTGTACTACTTAGTCGCCTTTGAGCAATTGCAATTATTATAAAAGATCTACCAAAGCGTGCGATATGCATCAAAGTTGTACACATCGTCGGGCAATTAACATCGGCTCACAAAAATTTTTACCACAAAAAAATTCGCTACATTCAAAAAATATGGCCAATATATATGTAGTAAGCACTCAATTAAATTTCATTGAATTTGTAATTAAAACAAATGAACCATTAACATCTTTACTCTTAATTTTCCTTGCAGCTCATCGCTTTGTTCGCTTGTGCCGCTGTAGCGAACGCTGGTTTACTGCCTGCCGCTGCCATTGCTCCTGGCATTGTCGCACCTTATGCGTCATCGTTCAATGCTCATCACATTAATCACGCTGTTGCGTTGCCAGTCGCTCCACCCGCAGTGCCAGTTGCTGCACCGGCACCGTTCGCCGTCGCTGCCCCACCCAGAGTAGCTTTCGCTGCCCCTGCTCCTGTTGCAGCGTCTTTAGCATTCGCACCTAAGTTGGCTTTGGCCGCCCCAGCACCGGTTGCCTTCGCTGCCCCAGCTAGAATTGCTGCCCCAATCGCTGCACCTTTGGCTGCGCCTCTGCCATTCGCGCCGGCGCCACTCCAATATGCTCCAGCACCTCTGCGTTTCGCCGCGCCAGCACCCATACTGGGTTAAACCATTGAAACCACCTGAACTATATAGATTTTTAAATACACTGGGCGCTTATTTTGATTAAATTATTGTAAGGAATGTATATTCTTAAACTTTGATTTGTTGATTATTATAGAAAATGTACAAAAATATATATATACGAAAAAAGAATTATCTTAACCGAAAACTGTGTGTTTTATTTGTTCTTACGAAATATGCTACGGAAGATTTATACTGACAAGAAGATCCACGGCGTAACAAAATAGTAGATTGTCAAAAAAGTCTTGCGGTATTTTTTATTGAATTTTCAATTGTTCATAAAAAAAAAATAAAACTCATGCTCAGCTCTTGACCGATGCTACGGCTGCTATATGCTGCTATGTCGGTCTCTATCGACCAATTCAGCGATTTTATCGCAATTTTCGGCGACATGCCATCCGGAGCGTGGCGCATCTTCGACCACTTCTACACCAGAACGAAAACGTTAAAACCATCGTTGTGCGGTGGAAATGGAAACTGTATCGGGTCCATAAACCGCAAAAATTTTATTGGCGGCTTGAGATGCATTTTTGCCTTTATCGTAGAAGTACTGTAAAATATGCCGTATTTTCTCTTTATTTTGCTCAATGTTTGCGGCGCTATAATTCACGAACGACTTGAAAGAAACGACAATCAATCAAACACGTGTTAGCGCGTGAAATGTGCTTTCCAAAAAGATATAGCATGATCCGATGCGATGAATAAAACTAGAACTACGCGCTCTTAGCGCCAACTAGCGAAAATACCGCAAGACTTCTTTGACAACCTAATACATAACCTTATTTCTCTGCTTCCCCTCGGTTCATATTCGAGATATCTATTGTGGTTCGGAAAGTGCATTAGACTGATAAAAAAATGTGGTTAAATGGCACAAGTCTTGTTCTATTACAAACGTTAATAATGACAGTCTAATATCACAATAAGTCCACATGACTTATAAATTAGATATTTTGGGTTATTATTCGGATCAAGGTATACATCAAAAATTCACTAGATTCACTAGAAAATACCGAATCTATAATAAAATTTGTATAAGACTAATACATGAAACATAGTTAAATCAATGAGGTTCAGCTAACGAGGCTTTCAACAGGCACGCGACAAAAGTAGACCGATAGGGATAGCAAACGATGCCATATTATTCCCGCTCTTTTGACATTTCTCTTCAGTAAGGGTTGTCATTTCATTATGAAAAGATAAGGTGAATTACTAAAATTTACCGAAATCCGGAGTCAGTGGTCTCAACTTTAAATGCGCAACGTCTAATGTATGGTTATTATAATGGTCCTGTCAGTTCGACAATAGACCATCTAGTGGAAAAATTTTAATCCACAGCCACAGTACAAAATGCTCCTATTGCCCGTTGTGTCGAGAATATTGCTATCGCTTCCACATCAAATTAGGAAGACTCAAATCAGTCTCTCACACGTCGTTCTCAAGCGTTGAGCAACTCGCGAATTTCGCGAAAAGATCTTGGCCTACATCCTTACGAGATCAAATTGACGCAAGAACTGAAGCCGCTCGACCACCAGACACATCGTATTTTCGTGAATTGGGCTGAGCACCAACTTGAACATTATCCGGATTTTCATCAAAAAATCATCTTCCGCGATGAGGCTCTTCCTCGTTATTGATCAGGCAGCAATCCACACGTACTCCATGAGTGACCATTGTATCCGCCGAAAATTTCGGTCTGGAGCCGTTTATGGGTTTGCGACGTCATAGGGCCGTACTTCCTCCATGATGATCGTTAGTGTGAATGGGAGTCGCTATCGCTCAATGACAACCGAATATTTTTGGCCCTTATTGGATGATATGGACTTGAAATATATGTTGTTCCAACAAGACGACGCCACAAGCCACAGAGGGAATGTCACAATCGATTTATTGAAAACCAAGTTTGGTGAACGTGTTATTTCTCGAAACGGCCCAGTGGTGGCCATGCCAAAGAAGCGAGTTCCATACGTAATAGCATCGAATGTACTTACACAGTAATGAAGAATTTCATTGATATCTCCAACGTTTTTATTTTATTTAAACTTTTGTAGCGTTTTATTGAAAAACCCGTCACAATCCAGCAATTGAAATTTCGGCCAAAAAATATTGAAAAAAAAAGTAAAGTTACTTTCTGGAAAAGATTATTAACTTAGAATATTTTAGAGAGCAATATGACTATCTAAATTGCATAATTTGATGCAAATACAAGTATAAGCTAATATAAGTTATAATATAATAAAAGTTTTTGAACTGGGATACTTTCTATTCCAATAAATATAGTTAGTCCTGCCATAAATACTGTTAAAAAGTTTATAATGCAAATAGCAGGGATAAATTCATAGAAAAAATTCCAAAAACTTAATATTTCGAGAATGTTAGTTTAACGTAGTGTAATCTTTTTCCAATACGTTTACAGTATACATAGGATTAAAAGAAGTAGTCGTCTTCTCGTGGTTCTAACAAAAGGTCAGCTATTAAACTGTTCCTATACGCATTCACAGAAATCCACTTAGGAATCAGGAATTTATGTCAAGGGAAAGTTGATATATAGATCAGAACAATGTCAAGTTTTAGTCCAAATGAACTCCAGATAAAAGCCCATGATCGGTCAACTGACCATCTTCTGAAAACCTTCTTGAAGCAATTTGCATTGTGCTCAACAGATGAAAGCATCTGCTTCAGGGGTTATATATGTACAGTTAAAATTTAAGAAACAAATCGATTATTTTAATTTTATTTTCTTAATGTGCATATATTTAAGAATACACACAGAAAATGTCGTATCGTTTCGGTGAATATTTTCGAAGCTACATGCCAATTTGAAAAGACATTTCAGAGTGCTTGGAAGTAAAAACTCCAATTTTAAACGCGTTTTTCTCAAAATGATGTTTTCAAATTTTAACACGAACTACTTAAATATATTTTTAAGTAATTACTCGAAGATTTTTTCTCACCAATATATGCTATTTATAAACCAGTTAAGGCCGGAAATTTTGGTCAAAAATCGATTTTGTTTTTAGAAACCGCCATTTTGTGAAAAAATTTTATTTTGCTTATTTCTTCTATTAATTACTAGATTAAGTAATACTTTAACGAAATCTGTATCGATATTTTTAAAAGTTTTCTCAGAAAAAAATTGTCGGAAATTCGTTTTTTTCGGCCTTCTAACTGTAAATAATCCCATCAGCAGCACGATGTGAACGGCCATATTTATACATATGAAAAAATGTGCAAAACTACAAAATAAACGCAAAATCTTTCAAAGACCAAAAATATGTTATGCCAAGCGTTAAACGTGGTCATCATCCAGCGGTATAGTGGTTTGATGGGGAGTCTTCTGAAACAACGTTGCACCTCTTCACTTCAGCCAGCAAGATATTTTCTGGTTTCATAGCTGCAGACGATTGGCCATTTGGAAGTCCAGATTTTTCATCAAACTTCCATGTCCTGCTTATAAAATAGAATTTTACGGATCTCGAATAAATGCTTCATTACTTCTAACAGCAATTTCGGTTATTTACGCCTAAAATGGGCTTTGTCGGTGTATATGTTCATAAGCCAACAAAGCTTCATCTCAATGTGAAGCTATAAATGGTTAGAATTGTATAGAATTGAGGTACTTGCAACCAACTCAATCGGCTAGTAAATGTCAATGTTTATATACCCACATAAAATATGCACCTCAGATTACTGAATAGATACATGAGTAGATTACTTATTTCATGAAAATATTTGATAAACCCTTGGTGATTGGTCGTTTTTCTAACAGCGCCACTCTATAACAGATCTTATTTCTACTGTATTGACGTGTTCTTATCAACACTTCTAGAAATCTATATTTTTGAATTACATTAAGTTTCATACGACATAAAGAAGGAAAGCTCCGTCAAGCATCAGACCAGATGAGATTATCGGTAGCTATCAAAAAATATAAATGACACAGTTTATATTCTTCGAATAAGAAACCTTCCAGCGAATATCTGTTGCCACAAATTATTTTCACATGGCTTAAACTTATGCGTGAGAACTAAGCGTAGAGCTAGAGTTTTTCTGCAATTTTTCAAAGTACATTTTTATAGAGCAAAATGAAGCAGAAAGAAATATTTCCAACTAGGAAATAAGAAGTAAAATATAGACGTAGTTTTATCTCGCATCTTTACGAGTTTTAATTTTATAGAGATCAATAATTCTGCTTTTGAACTATAACAAAAAAAATCATTTGGAAAACAGTAAAAATTAACAACGGATACCCGGATAATCCATACTCCAATTAATCACTGAATTGCCGATTTTATAACCACACATAGGCACACACACATGCACAACTCTTTAACATCTAATTAAAAATTTTATTTCTTTTCGTATCGTCGGGTTTAATTATGTAATTCAGATTTTCAAACTTTACAACGCAATCAACTCATCGTGCGGTTCACGATGGAAAAGCGGCTTGTCGGCATTGGGTTTGTGCGTCGCCGGCTCCGAGTCGTAAGTGATATGCGCGATGTGAGTTAGCGGTGCCACAATGGCAGTGGCCATGCGCTCTGCTGCAGCGGCCTCCTCATCAACTGCATTACCTGCAGCTACATTTATATCTTGCTTCTCGGCCATTTGGAAGTTCGGCTCAGACTCACTGTTGGAATTTATTATAGCGGACGTGGATATTTGTGGCAAAGTGGTTGTTGGATTGTTGGCAGATTCTGACTCTGCTGCAATCACTGCATTCTCCTCCATAATTGGCACTGCTTGACCATTGCACACAAACCATAAAAGAATTAAGGTCAACAACCGCATCTGTGAAAGGTGTAGAAAATGTTGATGAGCTCAAGGTTGGCACTCGCGTCAATGAAGTTGAACTTAAACTTAAAACTACTTATTAAGGCACAATTAAGTTTTGTGCTACGAAAACATATGTATTTTTACAAAACATAATCACTCACTTCCATGTTAAGGCACGACATTGCTGATATGAGACTTCTTGTAATTTATTGCTATGCAGTTTATGCAGTTTATTGTAGACTCAATTCTTGCACTTCTGTAAATTCTCTTGGATTTTTCAGTATATTGATGCCGTCCGTAAGTATGCTGGCTTTCATTAGACCTTGGCTACTTAAATTAAACTACGATGGCTTTTTTCTTGTGCATGGCATTTTATAAACTTCAACTTGCCACAGTTAGACCACAGTTTGCGTACAAGAACTCTTGTGTACTATTCCTACGAGTGAGTATGTATTGTCATTTGTATGTTCCCTGCTGGGAATATTGTATAACGGTATCAGATGATTAGTTTGTGAATTATATCATTTTGAGTAAAGCAGCTATTGTTATTGTTGAAAAAATTGATACAAAGGAATTTCATGTGTTGACAAAATATAGCTTTCTGAAGGGAACAAATACAGTTGAAGGAAAAACTTTGCTTGATGACGAGTTTCCGGACACTGTCTCAGAAAAGTCAACCACCAGGGATTGGTATCTTAACTTAAGACAAGGTGAAATGAGCACCGAAGACATCGGCTGCCCAAAAGAGGAGTTCACAAAATATTTTCGCATGACCGTATACTAAAGTTATTCAAGAACTCATATATTGGTCAATATAGTATATGCGGTATAAAGTAAACTGGAAGTTCACAAGTCTTTGTATTAAGTATATGGCGGCTAAGAGAAGCCTTCATCCGATTCAAAACATTTTTGACATTTAGGCATACTGTTACCAGGAAAGGATTTTCGGCAAATTCCAATAAAAGATTTGAATCAAATGTTCAATGTAGGAACTGAGGTACACATATTCAGTATATGAGAGCTTGAAAATTTGCATAATAAAAAACGAAACGATCATATATATATGTATATAAAAAGCTGGTTTGGGTTTTGTCTGATTTCGCCGGTTCGAGTAAGTCCCGAGGTATGGATTCTTAACTAAATGTAACTGCCTATCGTTTATTTATTTGATTTCACCCGTTTTTGCATTAGGAGTGCCTGCAAAATTAGTCGTGAACAAATTGATTATTATACCTTAAGCGGTTTAGTACACAATACCTATTAGGAGACGGGGCACAATATTTTTCCAAAGGTTTATGGCTTAGATTTAGTACCTAGATATGTCACTTTATAGATTTTTGTTTAATTGCGTACTGTGGGCGTGGCAGAAATTCGATTCCTGGTGAAACAAACCACCCTTAGGTGAACAAAACTCAGTAATATGTTGCAAGTGTATTATTTAGTCTATACTTTTATGAAAATTATACCGCCGTTTATGATTTGTTTGGTTTCAAAGCTCTATAATTTACTTACCGTAAATTTCTCGCTGGGTGCGCTTTCACACATACGCTAATTCACAGGCAAGCTTTAGACGATTCTTGTACTATTCTGTTCGCCATGCTTGAGTACGTGATTGTCATCGATGAATTTATTGTATTTGCTGCGTCATTTTTTATGGACTCACGTATTCTTGGCTTTCTTTTTCTAATGCTTTTCATGCAGTATTTCCACAGTTTAATATTTTTACATATATACACATACATATGTGTATATTAACATATGTGTATTTACATTAATGCAAATGAATTTTGTTGGTAGGCACTTAATAATTGGCTCGAAACCCGTTTCAAGACTTGTCGCTCTCCTGCCTTTCTTTCCTTTTGCTTTCTTCTTGTATTCCACTTTCAGTAGAGTTTAACGAAGTCACTGTGGTTGTTGTTCAGTTGGTTATTGCTTTCTGGTTTGTCTTCATTGCTGTGAACCATTGAGGACAACTGCTTCATCATTCGGTTATCAGTTACATATCTTTAAGCGAGTTGCAGCACCGCAAAACTTGTCGTAACTTCATAGCCAACTGGTTTTCAAGTTCAAGTTTATATTGTTGACATAATCTACCGGCATCAAAACATGCTGACATGCTTTAAGAAAAATGCCGCAGGATATATGTTCGTATATATGTACATACATATGTGCACATGAGCGTTCGCTGTATAATTATATAATATAACTACCCTACAGTAAAATATCATACCAGTTAAGCAAAATACTAGTTTGCAAATGCACGTTAGTAGCCGAAATATAACTAGTTCAAAACGGAACAACTAACTAGTCCGATTAAGATTTCATTTGTACCAGTTAAAAACCGGTTAATTAGTTAGTTAATTTATATGATTCCAACTAAATTATTTAATTAATTTAAAAAAAAAAATAATAATATTATATATTTATAAAATTGTATATGATTTCGAATTATTTTGGTGGTATGAAATTGGCATATTTCTGTAGTATATCTGACCGAGATCTTACAATTGTCATTTTAATGGACACTTAAATGAAAAATAACAGTTGTTGGTGGAAAAAGTTAGTCGTTTCGTAGTCGTAAATTCGTTGTAAAGAGTCGTGGTTTATAGCTAGTTAAGTTACGGTAGGGTTTAAAAAATCTTCTAGTAGTACTTTMATGCATACATACATACGAATATACTACACATGTGTGTAAGTTATGTTCGGATTTGAATTTTTAACTTGTTCAATTTAGCTGTAAAGAATTTTCCTCTAACGAAATTTCAATTTGTGTTTCTTCAAAATTTGCAGAGATTTTCCGCCTGAACTTCTACGCCCACACATATGTATGTATGTGCAAAAATCTGCATTCATATAAAAATATGTACGTATTTACCAATACACTTAAGTTGCTTTATTTCCTAATATTTCAGTGTATTTTTTGCCCTGGGCAAACAACTCGCTTCAGCGTAGGTTTATTGACCTTTGAATCTTACATGAACTTTAGGCAACCTGTACAGTGTACATGTACATTGTACACTCATATTAAGACTAATAATATTTTTTTTTTTTGTAATCAAGTGAATCAGTAGAGAATTTAGAGACTTTTAGAGAATGTGCGTGACTACTATGCTGGTTTCGCATAATTTACTGTTAACGGGTGATCCAGTAGAGGCACTTTTTTTAATAGCCTTGTTTGACAGATGCTCATGAGACGTGTCAAGATGTCATGTGATTTTTGCTCAGTATTATTTTGCATTTCATCATAGAAAAACTTACTTACGAAATTTCACGTTCTTTAAAGAATGAGTTTCGCGCACTTCGCTTAACTTATGGTCAGCATAACTGGCTTACCGAGCGTACTATTCGCAAGACCATCACCCATATTGCGACACAACATTAATTATTGGCTAATATAATATTTGACCGATTAGACCACGTCCAGCGCGCAGTGAAGAAAACATAGTAGCCGTAGCTGAGGATATATACGAAGACTGTGCGGAGTCGATTCCGCGCCATTCGTAAGAACTAGAATGGGCTCTTAAAAAATTCCAAGAAGATCCGACGTCGTGGTTTACTTAAGGGGGGATACCTTTAGAATTTTCAAGAAATTAAAAATGAGAACCTTTGCTCTTCATTATGCAAAAACACAGGTAAAAATGGCACCTGTTACAAATTCCTGGCCTGCATCCCCGATTTTTCGAAATTCTCAAACCATTTTACTATGCTCTTGATAAAATCTTCCAGATTTAAAAAAAAATCTACTGTTTTCGTTTCGGACAAGAAACCTAGCTATGTCAATCAACGGGATCGTTGATTTAATTTTTTGTTATTTTTTTTTTTGCATAAAATAATTTTTAATGCTTATAACAAAAAACGAAACGATTAACAATTGATTTTGGAAAAAGATGTTTTGATTATAATTTAAGTCGTCACAAGCGTCAAAAAGTTTTTATAAAATAGTAAAAAGGTTTAACACTCCGATTATAGATAAATTCGTCACATGCGCACGGCTATGCGTTCTCTCGTCAAGTCGTCCTCTATCACTGGCATTTTCTGGTTCGGAGTATGTTGGGGTTTCCGTGTTGCTCAAACCCCACAAATATGATCTGTTTTTATTCTTCCATAATCAATATGGAAAAATTCAAGGTATTTCCTCCCTTACCGCTTATGGTTTCAGGGAAGTATGCAGTAATAATGCATTTCTCTTAGTCCTGATAGTGAAAGTGTTACACATATCAACTCGATGTTTTCTCCACATATTTTGTGATTTTGGCTGCAATACAGACTTGATAGGTATGAGACATAAAACATTTGGGCTGAGCCAAATGATATCCAATACTGTCAGCGCGGTCTCTAATTTTCAAGCGACGACTTTAAAGCCTCGCCCTAGCCGGTTCGAAATTTACGGCCGTTGAAACACTTATGAACGTTTTTTGTGCCATAGTGTGATCAGCAAAAGCCTTCCGCAAATTTTTCAAGTTGTCCGAATTAGAATACTCATTCCGCCAAGATACAAGTTCTTTGCTCAACAAAATCAAGCTTTGTAAAAATCGCAAACTTCATTTTTGTTGTATACGAAAACACGTGTAATTCGAGTATAATGCAACTTTTGGACAAATAGACGCTTGGCAAATGGTTAAGATACCAACCTGGAAAAAACCTGCGTGCATTCCTGCTGCGCGGGAGTTTTAATTAACAATTTCATCTTACTTTTCGATCACAGTAGTATGCTGTTTGATAGAAAATATTATAGAGATCGCTTTTACTTTTCCCATAGTATATTTACATAAAAAGGAGAACAAGATCATTGGTGAGCACTGCCACAAAACATTATTAATTGAAAACGTATGAATTGTTATAACTAAGTAGGGGACCGGTGGCTTAAAAATGGATGATAACTCCAGCCATTCTCCACATAACGAGTTCGTTAAGGGGGTAGGGTAATCTGGCCTGTTATTTTGACGTTTTGTTTTCATAGAATTTTTTATTCCGAAGGGAATAGGAGAATAGAAAAGACAAAAAAATTAGAAAAAATATTACCCTACTGACCCCTTAACGACTACTTATAGTGTCATAATTCAATAATTAAATTCAGCACAGACGTCAAATTTGGGTGGCACGAAAAGGTTCAACAAAAGCCTGTTTCAAAAATGTACCAGGGGATCTCTGGATTTCAACTAAACAGGGATGGGAAACATTATCCTCATACTACAATTCATTGCAGCGCGAAAGTGGGCGAAATTTGACTATAACCACGTCTACCTCCCATATGCCACAATTTTAAGTTCCAACCGATTCTTTCACTTTCCAGTCTATCGGGATAAAACTTTCCACCCCGCTGGAATGTGCACTATTATGAGCAAAAATTATCCAAAACGGACAAAACTGTTCAAGCCGAATATGTGGACCTTTTTTTTACCGAAAATATCGGTCAATCTGTTTATAACGCATATATTGTCAAATATGTGAGATATGTTAATAAAATTGAGAGATCCAGTTTTTCAACAATGGTGCATCCTTGTGTATTAAATATATACCATGGGGTGACTAAAACCCCATAAAACATTGATTTCGTTGAACAAGATGTTGAATCCTCTCGCAACATTTTTATACTCTCGCAACAAAGTTGCTAAAGAGAGTATTATAGTTTTGTTCACATAACGGTTGTTTGTAAGTCCTAAAACTAAAAGAGTCAGATAT
>NW_017535208.1:171554-200655 GCF_001853355.1 Bactrocera latifrons
AAATTGAAAATGGGCGTGGCGTCGCCCACTTATGGACCAAAAACCATATCTCAGGAAGTACTCAACCGATTTCAATGAAATTCGGCATATAATATTTTCTTAACACCGTGATGACATGTACCAAATATGGGTGAAATCGATTCGCAACCACGCCTGGAATCTCGATTATCACTTTATCATGCGAGAGTATAAAATGTTCGGTGACACCCGAACTTAGCCCTTCCTTACTTGTTATAATAACGTTTTGATAATACTTGAATGAATTTCTTAGTCTTTTATCCTGACAAGTTGCAAGAGCGTGAAGTGTGCTGTACATAGCTCTTCCTTACATATATGTTTTTTTTTTTTTACTTTTTATTTAAATTTCTTGGCATTATATTTTTTCTGTTTATTCGATTAATTTATAGCTTCTATTAAAAGAATTTGGTTTGAACGAAATATACTTTCCACTTAAATTCTGAGCGGTTTTCTTGCATTTAAAACTTTTAAGTAAATCAGATTACCGTAACATTTAAAACAAATTTTCTACACCTCAAAATTTTAATTTTTGACATTGGCTGCTTTTCCGCATAAAATCGGGTATCAGATAATAACGTGGCTATCATGAAGCAATGAAATATCATTGGCACGATAACAATAAAGTTTGTAGTGGAAAATTTCGAAAGCTTTTATCCCAAACACTTGTTTGTATGTACACTCTCGGGAGTAGGTATTGCATGTAACGTGATAGGCCGGGCGATCTGTTTATATCACAAACATTGGTCACAGTTAACGGCAGGCGGCTCGAAACACATCCATGGCGGCTTAATGCATGCTGCACCGGAGTGTGGCAAGCAGTGTAATAGTGGCATGCAGCGACTTTTCTATTCCACTATTTGCCTCCACGGCATTTTTGCTTCGCCTGTGCAAGAAAAGCGAAATTAAGGCGTCCAAATGTGGAAACTCGAAATAATTCAGCAAAACTAGCTTAAAGATACAAACTAAATCATATTATACAACACCAGCCATAACAGCGCAGCGCATACCTCCAGCTGGCCAGGAGTTTGTGTCGGCTCACTGAACGACTGAACCACTGATCCGCTAAAAAGCAGAATGAAAGTGCATGCAGGTCGATAAATGAATCAGTACTTTTAAATGCACACTCGCATTTATGCAGCCAGCAAATAAATGAAGTGAGACCAACGTAAAATGAAAAGGAGGCCTCCCTATTCCCCAATTGTATTCGGATAACAACAACAATACAGTGAAAAGCACAGCTGCACTAGCAACTGTTGCTGCGATGGTAGTGTTTTGTGTGCGTTGGATTGCTGCAAGATTGGCAAGTTATCGTTGGCGCATGTGCGACATGCAATAATTCACAAAAGTCTAAAAGGCGTTGCTGCGGCTTCGAATTATCCATGTCGCCTCTGTACCCGCTTTGCAAATGAGACAAATGACGAAAATTCGTTAAAAAAGATAAACGAAAAAAAATCTTATGATTTACGACAGCACATATAATCCATTGTGTGTCAAAATCACATATTTCTTTTATTAGTGTGGGGGTTACTGAGGTTTACGTACATTTAGAAGTGAAGCTAACTTTGCCAAACGATTTTAATTCAAATTGGCTACCACTTATGTAGTTTTGACCACTTACATTTTACTTAATTTTAGTAGCAACCTGGGATCTTTGACAGTAGACCTAACCTCTTAGTGGATTAAAGCAAGGTATTATTTTGTCTCCACTATAAAAAAAAGGAGGCGTAATAATGTCACAATTTTCACATCAGTAGCCTGTTGCACAAATGTGACAGTTGTTGTTGTTGTAATGGTTATCTAGTCACTGTTTGGGCGGTAAGATTTAGATAAGTTGTCGTTGAAGTTATCCAACGGTAAGGGCAGGAAACGAGCTGATGCGACGGAATCGGACCATAGGGAGAGGGGCGTCAAATGGGTAATGTTAGCTGGTCATGCAAAGAGGTGGTTAGAGCGGGAATTCGTTGAATGCTGGACATATATTTGGTATGTCGTAGTGGATTCTGGATAAGTTGGAGTTTAACCTGCTACGTTATACAGAACGAAGCTTTGCAAGGGATCACTCTAGCTTCTCGCGGCTGCTCGAGCTCGTCGTCTGCAATGGGTGGTTCAAATCACCATCTCCAAGTAAGCCATTCACTGAGAGGAGGAAGTCGGATCCACTGTGAATGGCCATCAATGCTTGTCCATGTTTCTTTGTCCGAAATCTGATCGGTGTGCTATCTGATGTCGTTGACGTATTTAAGGAAAGACCTCTTGATGTTACTAATAGCCATTTCCGTTTCAAGCAGGCGACTGCAGGTATGGTTTTCACAAAAACACCCCGGCAGAAACTACTTGGGGAGGAGTTAATTATGTTCCTTAACCGAAAGCATACGGGCCTCACAGTGTACGTGTTCGATCGGAGGCATCAAGAGACATCCCGTTATAGTCCAGAGTGCAGTGATCTCGCATCTCTAAAGCTTCTTCGTCTTCTTCTTTCACTGCATCCAGGCGACCATATTGAGGCAGCATAGTTAATAACCGATCGGCCGATTGCCTTGTATGTTTGCAACAAAGTTTCATCGTCTTTTCCCAACAGAGCGGGTATTGTTTGATGTCATCAAGTAGCGTTGTGTGGTTGACTGTGTCAACTTTTTGCTTTTGATAGCTCTAACACTACGAGGATCGTCCTCTGACAACGAAGTTTTTGGTTGAGGCCCATCTGGGCGTTTATTACGCTAAGTGCTGTGATGGGACTGTGCACTTTAAAGAAACTATGTTGGTGTTTTTCTAGATTCAGTTGGTTAGTGAATAACGGGGGAGACTTATCGGGCGGGTTATCCAGATTACAGTTGTGGACCACTCCTTCGATTTTCCACTCCATCGATTAGGGACAGGCTGAAGCTCTTGGATAGGTAGTTTACTACCGTCAATCCTAGGTTTTTTTTCTATTTCGCTTTATTGGCAACACTATGAACATCCTCAACGATAAAAGTTAGTGGTGCACAATTTTTCATCATCAGAGGCATGGTGCTCGTATTGAATTTCAACACGGTCATCAATGTTAGATGTTAGATAAAGCCTTGGCAGTAGTCCAAAGCTTACACACGGCGGTGGAGAGGTTGCATGACTTCTCTATCCATTTTTTTCGCTTATGTTGGTTTACTATTTGCCGGTTCCACAAATTGCAGTAACTTAGTCGGGTATCATAGGGATCAAGATGGCATAAGATGTTGCGCTCTTTAGCCAAAACAGCTGCTTCGAATACGAAATTGAGGCGGAGTTCCGCGAATCTTCCAGCCAGGATGAAGCGAGCGGAGCAACTGTCATTACTTTGCGGTAATAACGTTCGCCAACAATTAAATCTGTAGTAATGGGTAGTGCGGTTCTCTCGGTATATCTGTGAAGCTGACCCAGTAAATTTTATTAAAGTTTAGGAGGTTACGGTTATCCACAGAAATATAGTCAAGAGGCTTTTCAGTCGAAATAATTATGGACAGATGTTCTGATGTGAGAGTTAGCTTAGGTTGCCAGGGCATGCTATTTATCTGACCAATGCTAGCGGTGGTAACATCGGGTAACCTTTTACAAGGGCCCATAATTCTGGTGAGATCTTCGGTATTCATTGTGCAGAATGTCGAATCGTCTATCTGTTCAACCATCTCCATCCTCCTATGATCATTTAACAGGCAGGAATGTCAAAAATTGATATATATATTTCGAACTCCACTTCGCCTTACCTGATAGCTATACCTTGATATATAAGTAAAGTATACCGGCGTGGTATGTCAGTAAAACGATGAAAGACGATCTGAGCAGCTGTTTAACTTGGTTTTTTGGACCGCAGCTGTCCATACGCGTTCCGGGCTCATGAATGCAATGATCAAAATGCCTACTAGGTGTGCTTTTTTGGCTACTCGAGTGGAGTGGAGGCGCAGTTCGCGAACTTGCTATAGACTGCACAGCCGCAGAGGCTAATGCCGCAGTAGTGTGTTCACAGTATGGGGTCCCTGGGGCAGGGCTTAATATGGGTCCTTCCATTACATGTTTTGCACCTAACCGCGGTGGATTATGAATGGAGCATTTAGCGCAAGCGCAGCGGAAAATTCCTCCGGACCCGAGTTGGACTCAGTGCCAGCACGAGTCAAGAGGGTGCCGGTGTGCTGCTGCCGAGTAAATTGTTATAATAGTTATGTTCGCCTAACCGTTACTTGTTGCATTCGCAATAAAATAGAAACTCCATGATCCATAAATCGGAATATTTCAGAATTTCGGTAACCATATATTTATATATATTTACATATATATATATATATGTGTATATATATAAACCACATAAATATGGATCCGATATATAATAGGTAGTTAGTTTCAGATTTTGGTGAAATCGTCGCCTTGACGATTAGCATCAATTATCTAGTTAAGGGAAAAATATGCCTGGGTTTATATAATTTTTTTTTTATTTATTTTTTTATTTTTTATTTTTATTTTTTTAATTGTTGTTCCCCTCTATCAAATGGTTGGCAATCTGAAGTTATATTCTTTCAACATTAATTCGTATGTCAATTAAAATTGGACCGACTTAAATGTGGGCTTTTATCGCTAAGCTTTAACGCTGGCTTGCCTATAATACATAATATATAGAATATAGGTAGCTAATCAGTTCATGCTCTTATAATTGCAACGTTATGACCCAATTCGACCAAAGAATTTTTATTTATTTCCACCAGGTAGAAGTTATTTTCATCTCAACTAAATTGATTGGTTTTTATTTTTACGGCTGATCACAATTTGCATTAAACATTCGTTCCTCTAACTACACTGGAAAATGAGTTTATTCTTTTAATACTCACGTTACTTTTAATAGAAAACTCCTCCCGTGGTTGTTGTTTTGGCCCAATATGTATTATTATTATATTCTTTGTTTCAACAGGTAGTATATTGAGTGTATATAATTAAAATATAAAGAAGTACTAAGTTCGGCTACAATTGAATATTTTATGATCTTGAAATTTGAAATTGCACGGAAAGACGGGAACGGTCACCCCGATTTTAACTCCCCGCAACCTGATCATTTACATATCGTTAGGTGAAGAAAACTATTATAATCTGTGTAACAAGTGCTAGAGTATAAAGAGAAAGGAGTTCTCGATTTTTCGACAAGCTAAACCTAGAATTTACTCAATGGTATAATATTAATTGAAGGGTTCCGCGTATATTATTATTAGTGATAGCTTGAACTTTCGTTAATTGAAAGAATGAAGAAAATAGAAAATAACTTGTTATCTCTTATATAAGCCATGATCACTATCAATAACATAAAGAAGTGCTAGGTTTTGGCGAAATGAAAAACTATTTACACCCGAATTTACTTTAGAGTAGAAAACTTCTACATATCTTGTCCTATATAACTCATGGAGAAAATTTCTAAAACATTTTAGTGTTTCCGTAAGTAGCGACTGTTTAGGATCTGAAGTATTTGTTATTGCTGTATATTCTATGAGTTTCACTAAAATCTTTAATTCGCAGATTTTCAGAAAACATAAAGCAAAATACATTGTAAGGTTCATAACGATTAAATCCGTTGAAGAAGGAAAAAGCAGCACTGATCTATACATTTGTGATTAATATGCACATAAATGATAACAACCAATTATTGCTGTTGTTGCTGCGGCAATAAACAAGGCTGTTAAAGTGACGTAAAGCACGCACTGCATTTTAAAGTCAAGTGGACCAACAACTGGGTCCCCTCCTCCACATGCAGACGCAGCAGCCACATAATATTCGCGTGTCCAAGTGTATGTCTGTAAGTACGTATTTGCCGGTCTGTGCGCTAGTTGGCTATTTGCAGATTATGTCTTATGCTCCTATAGGTGCATTTTGTTGGCCATGCGAAGGCAGCAACGTCTGCGGCGTGAAGCGTGAGGCTGGAAAAACAAGTTGCCGAGCATTGCGGTATGTATGTTTGTAGCGGATTTTGATATGATTTTCCGTGGAAATAGTTATCTCACTAATGTGGCGTGTAAACGATGAATACGCCAACTCCACTGACCGCCTTACACTAAACAATCACTAGGTATACATATCTGTGGAACACACGATGGCCAGTGGACTCATTAAAAGGCACAAATGTAGAAATGTAACAAACGCATGAAATATGTGCCACAGCAACTGATCGTATGTACATATGTAGCTCGATGCGCGACTAAGCGCATTCACATTTGCCACATTTGCCACATTAACTGGACACTCATGCAACACTTTCCATTTTAATTGAAAATTTTTATAATTTTATACGAATAAGAGCAAATACATACATACACATATGGGCCAGACTTGTCACATATTTGATGGGGCGTCGCGCATTGCGTGCACCCATTTTTGGCAGACGATTGTCTAATAGCTTTCAGCTAAATGATTTGTCGCCTATAAAACTGCCAAGCAGTCAACGGATGAATCACAGTGATCTGAAGTGATCAAAGCGAACTGGTACTAGTATCATACAGTTGGTCAATAGGCAATTAAATAAATTCGATATTTTTGTGAAGTTAACGGTGTCCTGCTGTGCACTATCCATTAACTAAATAAATCATCAACCCACGCACGTCCGAAGCTCTTACACTTACTACAAGCAACATGTTCAAATCGGTAAGTTACCACATGCAAGCCTGTTTAAAAGCACAGTAACTCATTGCATTTGACGTCCATTTGAATATTCCACAGTTGGTTCTCAGCTTGGCTCTGTTCGCTTGTGTACACAATGCGCTTGCAGGATTTCTCGGTGGCTATGGCTTGGGCCACGACTATGGTCACTATGGAGGACATGGACTCTACGCCGGCTACGGCGGCTATGGCCACTATGGTGGTTATGGTGGTTATGGCCACTATGATCACGGCTATGCGGCACCCATCATTACCAAGACGATCGCAGCAGCGCCGGTGATTACGAAAATTCAGGCCGCACCCATCATCACGAAAACCATAGCAGCGCCAATTGTGACAAAGACCATCGCCGCCGCGCCTATATCAATTGGACACGGCTATGGTTACGGGCATGGTTATGGCTACGGACATGGCTATGGCTTGGGACATGGCTTGTATGGTGGTCATGGTTTCTACGGAGGGCATGGATACTACGGAGGACATGGTTATGGCTATGGACATGGCTGGTAAATGCAAAGTAGCATGTTGTTGTGTGGTTTAAGTAAGCAAGTAAACGAAATTAACTGTACTGTGCTGGTTTGCCTAAGGGGTATTCACTGTGTAGTACGCATTAATGGCATATATACATATACTATATGTATGCTGTTAAGACGTGGCGTTGGTGGCCAAGCCTCATTTATTATACACTTATATTGTAATCGGAGCAGCACTAATATAAAAAGACTGCAAAATCTTGTATGTGTTTGTACTTAATTATCACTTTATTGCATATTCTAGTGTGTGTACATTTATTGTTGTATTGATTACTATTAATACTTGTCTATGTAATGCAAATGTCAAATGCCAAAAACCAAAATAAAATATGAATTATTATTCACCCAAAGTCACGTGAGAATTATATGTGAACCGAAAGTGTTTCTTTTCTTGAGAAAATAGTTGTTGTATTACCAACTCATACAAAAGTACTTCAACATACATCAGTTTACATTTGTGTTCCATACAGAAAAAATACATTTAATGCTTACCAATTCGGTTGAAAGAATGACAATTCCACAAATTTTAATTTATCAACTTTATTTTTCACTCAAAAAATTAATGAATGCCTTTAGCTTTTTCGGCATATATGAAGCTAAACACCGCTCACCACTTTGCTCGTCTTGTTTGAGATCTGCTCTCTGCTCGAGTTAGAATATCGACGTCTCATTAACGTTATATAGTCTCCTTCTCAATTGCTTCTTCAATATATAGTCGTGCCAATTATACATGAATACCAGTTGTTTCTGCGATACATTGGTCAAGTGCCAGTAAGTACCATGAACCACTTCTATGACGAAATCCGTTTTAATAGCAACCAGAAACATAATTAAAATCGTCGAAGCTAACTATAAAGGAAGTGTGCTAAATTGAAAATCTCATTCGCGTATATACAGACGACAGACGAAAAATCGACAGGCAGACGGACACGAATAAATCGCCTCAGTTCGTCACGCTTACCCTTTATAGGGTCTCCGTGGTTTTTTATTGGGTGTTAAAAGCTACTTAATATAATAAGATTAATCTGGTACTTAACAGTGGACTTCACCCAGCTCCGTAGATGTGACCTCCACCTTTCTCTGGGATTCAGTAGAAGTGGTCCTCATCGACCACTCGGAGAACGACGAAAAATCATAGGGCTTAACCAAGTTCAAATGTTAACCAATACGATGCCATATAGTAGAAATAAGATGTCAATCTGGACAATCAGTGATTGCCATAACTAAGAACAAAATTAAGATATAAAACTGTAATGTAATGGCACAAGGGATAGCAATAGCAAGGATCATCTGCGGGTAAAATTATTTGAAAAAATGGGCGTGGTCCCGCGCTCTAATAGGTTAAATGTACATATATCTTAGACCACCAGAACTACAAAATTTTATAAGAGCTATAACTGAAATTTTAAAAATGGATGAAATAGGATGATACCCCGGTCCCTTTCCCATATAACGGTCAAGCATTTATTAGATGCTTGATAAATCAGTAACTAAATGCGTCAGAGACATTAAATTTATATGAGATGTCTTTATAGGAGTCAGTGTAAAAATTGGACCATGCGCGTGGCACCGCCTTCTTTTAAGTAAAATCGCATATCTCAGGGCTTGCTCTTCCGATTTAAACCAAATTCGGAACGCAACATTCTTTTGACATTCCTATGTTACAGTGTGAAAATCCCACCCATTTCCCATATAGCATACATATGTACAAAACCTTGCTCGAACAAGGCTTTTAGCGCATGCCATCTTATGAGCATAGTTTCTTTAAATCCAACAAAAATTGTCTAGCCCCTAGGTACCAAACATGTGGACCTTGGTACCAATAGTTGACTATTGATCAAAATGTCGGTCAATGTGAGATATATAATTGAAATTTAGGGATAATACTTTTGTGAGAATGGTATGTCTGTATGTCAAAAATGGGTTGAATCGGACAAATACATCTCTTGGCCCACATTTACTTAATATAAAGATTTTCGAACTTCGCGGTGACATGTCGGCCAATATGTGCGTTATCCCAATGTAAATAAATGAGCATATTTTACTCATAACAGTTTATTTTTGTATCTTAAACAGATAAAACGAAACTTGGCTTTGCGTCTATATAACTAATATCAGGATTTTCGAACATCCGGCTGCCTTTACGGTACAAGGTGCTTTCCAAAGTAAACAGGAATTTTTAAATCCATCCTCCATCTGGTGTCGAATGGTGCGTTAGAATCTGCTATTTTTATCGATTACCCAGTGAGAATAACATTTCATTGATTGGAAGTGAAGATATTGCAATTTAAGTGTCGGTATGTTTGTGTTATCGGCGCGAAAATGAGCTTCGAACAAAGAGACAACAATAAATTTTGTTTTAAAATTGGTAAAACTTTAACCGAAACATTTCAATTGATGGAACAAGTTTATGGCGATGATTGCCTATGCCGTAGCAAAGTGCACGAATGGTTTCGTGGGCCAATCAATATCCGTCATCACCGGAAATTCCATCGAAACTGTGAGTGAATTCATCAAAAATCGGCCGAAATCATCATTGAAATTCATAAAAATGGGATTAAACATCTCCAAAATATCGATTTATCACATTTTGACCGACCATTTGAGCTTACGAAAAGTGTGTGCACGGTTTGTTCCGCACAAATTGACTGACGACCGAAACTTGCTCAGAATTCAACAATCGAAGGACGATTATTTGACCAAAATGCACATTTTAACCATTAACCACTCCCCGTATTCACCTGACATGGCACCGTGCGGCTTCTTCTTTTTCCGGCGGCCAACCCGCCATCGAGCTAAAACACTCGTTCGGACTATGCAAAATGCTTTATTGGAGCAATAAAATAAATTGATTTTGCCGAAAAAAACATTTTTTTTTTTTTTGAGTCCTGTTTACTTTGGAACATACCTTGTATCACTTTAACCAATGTTAATTATCGTATCTATATTGTTAGAACATTTTTTTCACTAACACAATGCTTTTTTAAATTTCGGTTCATTTGAAAAAATGTTTTCGGAACTTTAGAGTTAAAAATAATTGCAAGGATATTAGCAATCAAGAACATTTTCAGTGTCATATGATGATCAAATCAATATCGATAAGGGACTTTATCCTAATCATTAGCAAAATAAAAATCTTTAATATATACACTAGGCATTTTAATATTTTTTTGTTTATTTTCAGCGGCAGAAATTTATACACAAACGATTTCAATGCGTCTCTCAGCACAGAAATAAGAAAAGAAGAAAATTACAACGATCTACATATATAACATATTTACATTTACAAAACGACCCTTTGCAGTAACATAGGAAATCCAGTTCCTCTCGCCTTTCTTCCATTCGTTAACAGCGCAGATTTACCAGCCATGACCCAAACCAATACCATGACCCAAGCCAACACCATGACCCAAGCCAATACCATGGCCCAAGCCAATACCATGACCCAAACCAATACCACTACCCAAGCCAATACCATGACCTAAACCATAACCCAAGGATGGAGCAGCAATCGAGGCGGTCGAGATAAGGGGTGCAGATGCTATTTTTGTTATTGCTGGAGCGGCATACGAGATGGCTGGTGCATGCGAAATGGCTGGAGCTAATGAGATGGCCGGAGCAGCAGCGATCTTGGTAATGGTCGGAGCGGCATAGGAAATTGATGGAGCAGCAAGTGCAGCATGGCCATATGAAATGGCTGGAGCGGAATGGAGGCCATCCAAAAGAGCGCCACCATGCGCACCACTCAAGTATCCTGGCGCAGCTACGGCGCTACCGACCAAAGCCAGAGCGACAATGACAACCTGTAAAGGATGTCGAAAAGAACAAACACATATGGATTTATGTAGATTTCACATATTTTCAAATAGACACAATATTCCGATGATGTCTGAACTCGCGGCGAGTACTCACGTATTTGAACATGTTTGCTGATTTAAAGTGTTTTATATGCGATTTCTCGACGAGCAAATTCGATGGCAACGTGCGCACAAAACGGATCGTAGCTTAAGAACGCGAAAAACAGTTTGATTCGGTGCTAGCGTTGAGCAAACGCTTTTATACCGTTCAAACAAATCTAATTTTTCAATAGAAATACACCGAAACTCAACTCTGCCGTTTAATCGCTAAGCACATTTAAATTGGGCGGGAAACGAAGTGGCAGCTGTAGTGTTGCAGCAATTGAGCGACACACAGCGAACGCATATCTGAGCCGAAATTAAAGCCTAAGCTGCTGTTGAAGCTGACGCTGGATGTGGACGGACGACAAGCGCCTTTACATATTTTTCAGTCCAAGTCAAAGTGGTCCACAGCCGCCTGACATGCCTAGCAAACATACACACACACACACCTATATGTATTTCCTTACTGTTAGTGTTGTGAAAACAGTGTGACACAGTGGCCGGGGTTGAGCCACATGTGAGGCAACGGCCTGTCGACGGCGTCATTTCGGCTCACTGTCATTCTGCCCCAGTCGTCGGCGCACAGCCTACGGTATTTGATAGCATTGCGCCTAACAGTGGCAGCCGGGAGTAATGGCGGACTCCTTCAATGTGTTGTTGCTGTTGTGACATGGAAAGCTGTTATTTTTCAATTTCATAATGTTCCTCTTTGTCCACGGCGACAGGTTGCAGGCGACTTTATGAACCGGCTACACCAAAAAGCGTCCACTGACGCTCAAAAAAGAGGTTTATGTAGCTAGGCAATTAACCGGTCCTCAAGTGAGAATTGCCAACTGATTGGCTGCATTAAAAGTATGAGTAAAATTTTTGTGAAAATATGACTCATGTGATCGATTTGTCGTGTAATCAATAATGTTCGATTTCAACGATTTCGTATGCCTTTGTTTGTGCGTTGCTGTGTGCACTTTAAATCAGTGAAAGGATTGCAAATAGTATTGTTGTTTGTTATTCGAAAGTACCACTGAATTAGCTTGTTATGATTTCCTCCATGTAATTATACAATTCTATTAACCACCACCAACCTTTCTCCAAAGTATCCGTTAAGAAACTCACTGCCCCTCTCCTGCAACTGTTTCTACTCACCAACATTTCTATTGCCGGTATGTGAGCGGAGTTAGGTTTGAAAGGAAACCCATATTATCTGGGCCTCATATCCCATTTTGTGCTCATACATATTCTAACGATATCTAAAGCACTATGTGCAAAATAGCAATAAGTGGAGTGGACATCGTGATGAGCGCCGCTCGTTGACGTCTTTCGAGTTTCCTTGCAAGTGTGATTTGCTCTAAGATCCTTCACCACTCAAAGACCTCATAGACGTATTGAGCTTTACTTGGTGTCGTAGAGCCAGAGGACTGTGGCCTCTATTAATTTCGAAAGCGGTTGCTTTTCGCTGATTACCGTGAAGATACAATAAAGATAGAACTTGAGTTGCAAAAAGAGCTTACTAGTGGCGGAAAGTGTTCTTCATATATCTGTGTCTGAAAAAGTACTTTCCAATATGTGTAGTTTTATCGCGGAGGCTGCTAGTGTTTCAAATTATTATACAGTGTGTGATATTTTTGCTGAGCTTCCTGGCAAATATTCTGAAGAACAAACATTCAAATCTACAAAAGATCGTTCAAGCTGTCTGAAAATGAGCTCCGATTTTCATTTTCATTGTAAGATAGACAGTAGCAGCTGTAATGAAGAAGACGTCCCAGTACCACTATCGGTGTCGGTTTCTTAGAAAGTGCAAAAGCAACTGCGGTCACATTCAACAACAACGCTGTGAAAGTATCTATATAAAAGTATCTATAATTTTCAACGGTCTTCACAAATAAGAGGCTTAGGGTATACTGGCGGGCTACCAAGCTATACATAGACCTATCTATCCTTTGTAATGCCTTACATAAATCTGATCGACTTTTGTAATGATAGTTGAAAGTTCAGTTCAAGCTGAAGTTTACGCTTTTTCCAGTTCAAAAGAGTCGTCATGACTACATCTCATACTTGATCTAGTTCCTGGAACTACTCAGGTGATAAATATCTCAGGCGAGTACTGAATTGAATAAATTTTAGATGCTGATAAATTACTCTGCGAAGGTAAAAGGTTCCACATAGACCAGCACATTCAAGTTAAATTCATTACAAACACAAACATACATATATAAATAAGTATTTTAAGTGTTTTTAGGTTCTGCACATACATAGTCATCAATAGCGCCTCGTATTAAGCCCGCTTAAGGGGCAAAATAAATTGACCTCTTGCCCGAAGTTTTATGTGTGAACAACGCATGTTTTGTACATCTTGTAATGCTACTAGTCTAATTAGTTTTTATTAAACTTGTTGCACAGACAGCGATTATTGCAACAAACACAGTGCACTCCTTTATAATGAGCTTTGACACACCCTAATGGGCGGCAACTTTAACGTCGTCTACGGCTGCAGTCAAACATGCCCAGAGATCAGGGTGCATGAATGAAGAAGTCTGGCGGTATGTTGCACTAAAGGAGTGATGGTGGCAACTACTGCATGCGCAGCGCATTGCAACAATTGCCGCCATCGCTGCTGCCACATTTGCCCCGGACGTAGTGCGTGGTGCAAATTTAATGTAATTTCGGCAAAGAGCTGACATCATAGCTTGCTAAATGCAATGCAATCCAATGACTTTTATGCAATCAGCTGCAATACATGCGCCGAGTAATAGTTCAATTTGATCGGCTGTAAAAGATTATAGCTCCGTTCACACGCACATACAATGGCTCATAGTTACTGCAGCATGTAGAAACATAGCTAATGATTGTCTTTGTAAGCTATTATACTTGCATATTGCAATTTACATGCACATACATACTGGTACATATGTATATTCGAATGTGATGCCTGCTAACTGCCTTGCAATTCATTTTTACCAGTGGAAAAAAAGACTGCCTTCATTTTAATGTATTCCAATTCCTATTGAGCGATGCTATTATTATTAACGAGCAAACGTTTAAGTGCGTTCTTAAAACTGTGAGGCAGGTGTGTCGTACGAGACAAGAAAGAATCAACGACAAGACACTTTACATACACAAAGATATCTGTGCATAAATAATGCAAATGCTTGATTTGCTATTAAACTTGATATTTTAATTAATATTATACAATTTATTTGATTTGCTGTACGCAACTCCATCTCATAAAATCTCATTTTTGGCTGAATGGATTCGTCAATAAGCAAGATATGCAGGCTTCGTCAATATGCAGTATGCATATGCCAGTGGCGTCTTTGAACCGTACTTTTTCTATGATGATCAAGACCGGCACATTACTGTGAATGTGTATCTCTACGGCTCAATGATAATCGAATATTTTGGGCCCGAATTGGTAGATATGGACTTGGACATAAGTAGATCCAACACCTCCTACACAGTAAATTCGATTTATTGAAAATCAAGTTTGTTGAAAGCTTCATCTCACCAAGTCACTTGGCCGCTTCGCTCCTGCGATTTGACACCGTTAGACTATTTCCTGTGAGATTAAGTCAAGTCTATGGTCTATGCCAACAAGCCTGCGATAATTGATAAACTTTGTACGAATATCGAACGTGAAATTGCAACGGTATCGGCCGATTTATGCTTGAAAACCGCCGAAATTTGGGTTCAGCGTCTGTACTTCTGAAAGCGTAACCATGCTGGCCATGCGAGTTCTATACTATACTTTCACAGGAATAAAGAATTTTATTGCTATCCCAAACCTTTTCTGTTTTATTAAAAAAAAAATCTTTTATAACGCTCTTATTGAAAACCCTGTCAAATATTGGATCTATAACTATTTTTGAATTTTTTTATTTGATCGTTTATTGAAAAAAAAAAAAATCATGTACAATACTATTATTCGGAGTATTGCCCATCTAAAGCAATATTATTTCCCATTTTTCTGGAAATTTGTGGATTCCATTTAAAATGAGCGGCACCGCCTGGTGGTCCGAAATTAATCAACCCGCATTGTCTTTATGATTTTTTAGATTTAGAGTAATCGCAATTGATCCATTCTTCATCAGCAGTCTTCTTTTCGTAAAGTTCAAGCAGCATTTCTGACGCAAAATCGATTTAGATGCGGCTTCCATTCATAAGAACCTTCTCTTATTCTCAATCGAACTCAAACTTCTGAATTAACAAGTAAAGAAGGGTTAAGTTCAGGGGCGACCGAACACTTTATACTCTTGTAATTTGCAAGAATTAAAGCCAAGGATATACCTTAAGATGTAAAACGTCAACCAGAGGAAAGAAATTTTATATATACATACACTCTATATAATTCATATACTGACCGACTAATTCCATAAAAGATTTGTTAGAAAAATGAAAGTCATTATGTGTAGTATATGGGAGTTGAGTTAGTATCGAACTGCTATTATCCATTAACTATTATGATTAAAATACCTCACATACAATCATCAATCATATGGAGCAAAGTCAGCTAGATGTTCGAATATCCTGGTAACGATTATAAAGGGGATAGTTTAAGCTTTCGCGCAAATTTATATATTTTAGGCACAAACTTACATTGTCATCATTAAAAGACACTCTCCCAATTTCATTGAGATAACTGAAATATTGGCTGATATATCCAGCATGAAGTAACCTGGAAGTTCGAAAAAAAGGCTCAGGGACCTATTTTCCCTATTCGACCAAATTTTGATCATTGTCAGAAAAGGATTATCCTTGAATTGCAATTATATATCTCACACATTTACCAATATTTTCGGTCAAAAATTAAGTACAGACAATGCGGCCCACATATTCGGTACCTAGGGTCGTGAACAATTTTGGTTGGATTATTACACTTTTTGGTCAAAAGATGCCATACTTTAAAGGTATTATTACTGCAAAATGTTATTCAGTTGTATTAGCAACTTGTTGATTTGTGTAATGGAAGGTGAAAGAATGAAATGGAATTTTAAATTTCTTATATGGGAAGTGGTTGTAGTCTGATTTTGCCTATTTTTACACTGTGATATAGGAATGTTAGTCGAAATCGTTTGGTCTGGTCCCGTGGCGGTGCCACGTATTTCAACATTTCTCGTTATCCTGATCATTTATATATACACAACCCTATAGTTTTACGTGATACGTACAATAGTTAGGTGAACAAAACTATAATACTCTGTAGCAACTGGTATCAAAAAGTTGACACGATAGGTTTTCTTGTGACGTCAATACGTAATACAAACAAAATCTGCATGTAGGGAAATTATTGTTTAACATAAAAAATATTTATGACTTTCGTGAATATTTGGCTGCTGAGGGATCAGTTTTAAGCCTCAAATAATAATCGGCTAGCATTCATGCTTTATCATTCCCTTGATAGCGCTTCTCCATTAAAGTGATGTCCTGATGAAACCTCTCGCTGTCTTCATCACTCACAACACCCACATTTTCCGAAGAGATATCCAAATGAAAGCTTACACAACTGAACATTATATGACATTATGAGTTCATTTATCAGGTCTTTGTTATTATTGTCCGATTAAAGGTTTCCTAGAATATGTTGGTTAGCATTCACAAAAGAATTCCAGGCGAGTTTTTCCTGACCATTCGCCTTATTTGTAGGTCTACAAATACTCCGTCTTTAATTTAGGCTTCATCGAGTTTGCGGAATTTATCTTTCAGATATACTGTCATCTTAGGTACATATAACTTAAATAAATTTCATCAGGCCGAGCATCATGTAGATGGTCTGTTAACCGAAGATAAGTGTGGATGCTGGGTAATGTGTTTAGACTTAGTTATCTAGATATCTCAGAGTAAATCCAGAATAGTCTTAATATTACTGTTCAGTTAATAACATGAAATTACGACTCTGGGTTTCAAAAGGAAATCCTTCACACACATAACATAAAATTGCGGGGTTGCTATGGTAGAACACTTTCGTGACATGTTTACGTATACATACTATGATGTTAGCTACCCGAATTCAATAGTAATACAGTCATATTCAAGGTGAGTTTCAAAGGAATTAAAAAACAAGAAAAAACCTTAACTTCAGTAAATACCCTTCACAGGTGCATTTTGTTAGTAATAATGTGTTCAGTTTGTATAGAAGCTATATGCTATAGTTAACCGACCTGAAACTTTTTTTCGGAGATTATATTATTACCTTCAGCAGTAATCCAAGTCAAATTTCGTGAAAATACCACGTCAAATGTGAAAGTTTTTCATACAAGAACTTGATTCCGATCGTTCAGTTTATATGGCAGTTATATGTTATAGTGGTCCGATATCGGCAGTTCCGACAAATGAGTAGCTTCTTGAAGAGAAAAAGGTGTTTGCAAAATTTCAAAACGATATCTTAAAAACTCAGGGACTAGTTCGTATATATATAGACAGACGGACAGACGGACAGACGGACAGACAGACAGACGGTCATGGCTAAATCGAATCCGCTCAACATGCTGATAATTTATATATATACTCTATAGGGTCTCCGACGCTTTCTTCTGGGTGTTACAAACTTCTTGACAAAATTAATATACCCTGTTCAGGGTATAAAAAGATAAAAAATGTTTTTTTCCGGCAAAATCAATTTATTTTATTCAAAATAGTCTCCTTCAGCTTCAACACAGCTTTTCACACGGTCCAAAAGCATGTCGATCGAGTGTTTTAGCTCGTTGGCCGGTATAGCCGCCAGTATGCCGGTGCAAGCCTCTTCGTCTGCATAACGCTTTCCTTTCATGGGCAAATGTATTTTTCCGAAAAGGAAGAAGTCGCACGGTGCCATATCAGGTGAATACGGGGAGTGGTTAATGGTTTAAATTTGATTTCTAGTCAAATAATCGTTCTTCGAATGTTGGATTCTGAACATTTTTTAATCGTCCGTCAATTTGTGGGGAACAAACCGTGCACACACCTGTCGTAAGAACAAATGTTCATTCAAAATGTCATAAATCGATGGTTTGGAGATGTCCAATTCCATTTCCATGAATTTCAATAATGATTTCGGTTGATTTTTAATGAATTCACGCACAGTTTCGATGGAATTTCCGGTGTTGTTGATCGTCATTTATGTCGTCACGACCACTTTGTAAACGCTGAAACTACTCTACTACGTGATAGGCAATCATCGCCATAAATTTGTTCCAACAATGAAACGTTCCGGTTAAAGTTTTAACAATTTTAAAACAAAATTTATTGTTGGCTCTTTGTTCGAAGCTCATTTTCGCGCCGATAACACAAACATACAGTCATCGACTAAAGCTCGCTCTGTGTAGACGTGTTTCGGCTTATSTTTTGCGTATTTCGCTCAGTACACATCCGTCTTACGTGCACGTGTTTGCTTAGAAAATCTCTGTTTTATAATTCGTTTTTCCTACAAGTGTTTTCTAAACAAGTGAATCGNATATTTACATCAGCGAGCCGAAGGTCCTGGCAGCCAGTGCTCCTTTTTTCGTGGAAAAGTAATTGTATTATTGTTTCACGTTTTATAAATAAATAAATAATAAATAACACAAACATACTGATACTTAAAACGCAATAACTTCACTTCCAATCTATGAAATATAACCCCTGTACCATTTACTTGTCGTTCACGAACTCAACAATTAACGATCAGAGATTTCACTGGCTTCGTTGGAATATAAAACGGATCAGTGAAAACCACTTTGAAAGATCATTTAGGCCGGAATTATGGGAAGAAAATTGTTGGTTTTTGCACCACGAAAATGCACCGTTCCATACTACATTGATTCTTCGTGAGTTTTTCGCCAAATTGTCAAACGCATTCTAAAGAAATTCTGCTTCAAAAGATCTTTTTAGGGACTATACATACTTTCTGCGAGAGTACAGGTTTCTTACCTCCCCTCAAGTAAGTGTGTACATTTTTATTTGCGTAAGCATACACATTAAGTTTAATTTCTGACGCAAAAGCATAATCTCTCCTTTTGGATGTTAAATGCATATACATTCATGGGTATCTAAGATTATCAAATTACCTAGGGGCACACTTATGCATGCCTGTTTAGCTGTAACTCCGTAGGCTGACATGTACAAAGTATCAATTAACTAACTCCACCTTCTTTTTAATTACAGCCGCCGGGCAGTCACGATAAACGTTGTCAGCAACAGAATTCTACCAGCAAAAAAAATGTTGCAATACCAAATATACATAAAAATATATGAAGGTGCTCAGGTGCGTAAATGTTTGAGCGACTTTTTACTTGTGACAAGCTTCAACACTAAAACTTTGTACTTGATTCAAATTCATAACGCAACATGAGCAAAAAGGCAAATTGCTGACATGGAAAGTTACAATTTATTTAATTACTCTAGTTTAGGAATTGCGATAAGTGCTCTGAGCTGGTGCACCCAGTAAATGCGCCTATGGGCAATTTGAACGCACGAATATACCATACATATGTAGGTATATATGGGTATGTATAATTAAGTATAGCGAGTATAATGAAAGGGAGTTAAGTAATGCTCTTAATTGCAGCAAAGAAACATTGGTACACCTTCATTAAAACCATGAAAACAGAGAAGTCGACAGGCCTATGTTGTCTTAACATCATTATCGCTCTCTCACAATTAAATTAGTGGTATTTTACAGAGTCTTTCATTTCGCCATTAAATAAGACATTAATTTGCAGCAAACTCATTAGGTTAAACGCGTTTATAGTAACAGAAACTAATTCAATTCTAGCCAAAGGCCAGATTAGTGATAAATGATACAAAATTTTAAATAACAAAAATATAAGTGTTGAAGATATCGATATAAGTGTTAGATATATGGATTGATTTACTCTGATTTTTCGAGTTGGTGGTTGACAGCAATCATTACACTGGAAAGGAAAATGATATGTCCTTATGAAACTTGGCACACGTATTCGTTGGAAGCCAGGGTGGGTTGGTCGTAATTGACCACAGTCACGCCCACAAAACACTATTGAACAAAACAAAACAAAGTCATCTGTAGGCTAAGAAAATGCCAGGCCAATGAAACCAAATCAACCAAACTTTCTGAGTTGAAGTATTTTTGGCACTTGCTCATATACTGCGAAATGGACCACAGGTAATAGCCCAATCTACACCTTATATAAAGGTTTTGTTAAGAACTACTAAAAGTGCGATTACTCCCTGAATAATGTGTCAAACGAATTAAATTTCACAGCCAATACGGAAGAGCTTTCTAGATTCGTTAGGCTTACACTGATAAAATGGACGAAATGGTATGACAACCACGCCTCTCATATTACAAACTTTTAAATTTTTTCTGATTCTTAACTTTACAGTATCCAAATCAAACATTAATGCAGTCAGAATCAAAATTTGATTGATTGCCAATAACGTTTCTTTGTCTTTTCCCCCTGCGCTATCGGTAAGCGATTTTATGATTTTGTAGAGGCTCTGTGCTTGGCAATAATCACATAAAATAGTTAATCAATAATAGTGTCACACCTAAAATCCTAGAGTTATTGACAGTCAGATTTTTAACGTCTGTCTGTTCTCTTTCGTCCAGTTTGTGAATATGGTCGCTGTGGATTTAGTGGATGAGAGTGTTAGGCCTATTGCAGCGAAGAACCAAGAAAGGTCGAAGAGATAACCTCAAAGGTAAGCACATGTTATCGATTACATTTGCCGACGTCATTATTGACAAAAATTCGCTCTGTTGGTTGATAGAGTTTCGAAATGCAGAAATTAAACAGCAGCGAGAGAGGTCACCACTTGCGGTATCCCCTCTATAACTCTTCGCAGTTTAGAATTTTTACCTCGAAACTGTACTTATGATTGCCGACAGCTCAATGTAGTTCTTAGTCCACCTCTTAAACCCTGAAGGGTTTCGAAGTGTGCGTGAATTGTATTGTTCCATGAAACGTTGTTTGATAGACTATGCCAAAGGCTTTTGACGAGTCTAAATGTGGTGGTGCTGTACACTTTACGGAAGCCATGCTGGTGGTCTGCTAGACTCCATTGGAGGTCTGGTAGGCCTCACCTTTTACTCCTGCCGATTGGTTTATCATATAAAGATTTTTTGAAATCGACTTCGAATCAACCTCATAATTTAATACAGCATAGCCACTTCATACCTTTGTTTCGAGTTCGCTGATTGTTGTTCTATGCTTCAACTGTTCCTTAAAATTGAATTTTTTTATTGATTAATAAAATAAATTGTATTTTCATGTGAAGTTTATTAACTTTATACCGCTTCTATTGGTCAATATGAAAGAATGCTTTTTCTAATAACCTCTTGGCCCAAATAGATGAAATAGAGCAACACATTCCCTAGTTTAATATAAAGTTATACCAACACTTGAAGGTATTTAGCCATTTTTGGTATTGAAAAAAGATCGTAGCACAATTCGGCATGAATCAGAAGACATGTTAGTGCTTGTAGGATTCGGCACTCTCCAGCAATTGACTTATCGAAGACAACTAATATATGTATATCTCCAGACTAAATAAGACAGCGAAGAAAATGGGTCTGGTTGAAAACGATGGCAAGACCAAATATCTCCTGTCGTCAAACAAATAGTCGTCGCACTCGCGACTTGGCATGCCACTGTTGACAGTAAAAACTTCAAAGTCGTAGACAATTTCGTCTATCTTGGAGCCAGTATTAACAACAAAGTTAGCCTCGAAATGCAATCCAGGATAACTTTTGCCAACAGGTGCTACTTCGGATTGAGTAGATAATTGAGAAGTAAAGTGCTCTTGCGACGAACAAAGACCAAACTCTACAAGTTACTTTTCATCCCCGTTCTGCTATAAGGTACAGTAGCCGCCGGGGAAGTAGAGAAAAAGAAGACCTTCACTCTGTTGCAAGGATCCGACAGAGAAGGACCTGGCTACATTTGGGTCTCCAATTGCCGCTAATCAGCGAAAAGGACAAACGGCTCGGCTATAACCGCATATGCCAATAAAGAAGAAGACGACAATAAATATGTGACTTGTACTTGCTTACGAGTAGCTATAAAGATTCATAACACTCTTCCCATAAATGTGAACCCATTTTCCTTTCTAAACTGTCTCGATATCTGATCATCTCGTCTGCACATCATTTCACAAAACAAAGAGGCAAAATCTATAATTACTTACTTTGTTTACATCTATAAACACTCAAAATTGCTTTCTAACTTCATTTAGACGCTTTAATGTGTATATCTATTCACGAAATGCCACCAATTCCATGCATACATTGAAGCACAACACTCTTGTTAGACAATTTTGCTGAATAGCAATTTCATGTGCATGCACCCCAAAGATTTTTCGTGCACATGTGCGAACCCATGTTTTGTGTGTGCGACATGAGGTGAGCGAGCAATGTGAATACAATTTCGTCCAAAATCATTCATAACCCATAAAATACATCGTCGTCATATACCCCGGCTTGACTTGCCATTTATAACCCAAGGAATTAGCGGAATATCCGTCAAAGTGCCGTGAGCTACGAAATCAACACCAACCGTTTCGGCAGCCAATCAAGCTGTTACTTGTCAAGTGAAAATATTAACGTGAAGTTGCAGTTTTTTACAACAGCCATAAAAAATACAACAACAACAGTTGCGGGAGCAGTAGCAATTTGCTGCAAATTTTAATTGTTGGTTGCAATGCCTCGAGCGTGTTCAAGAATTATTCAAATTCAAAATTAAAACTTGACCTGCGAGAAAAAGGAAAGTTCAAAGCAACGAAAAAGGAATACGTAGAAAGACGTTTTCAAAGTAGAAAGAACTCCGGAATCAGAGATTTGGAAACAAACACACTTTTCAAGTAGTATCTTGATTAAGATCCCAGTTCCTTTTTTTCGATGGCAAAAGCTCTTAAGATACCGTTGTCTATAGAGAGTCTTGGGATAGGTGATTTCGAAGATTGGTCCAGTAGCGGACTTCTGTATAATAATTTTTAATAAAGCTGAACACAGAAATTCCATTATAAATAATGTCATTTTATAGGGCTCTAGATTGTCCTAACCCTGAATTAGGCGTTTGTATCCATTTTGACCTGATCAGCTAAAAATCTCTACCCACCGTGTCTCACTCATGGAAAATATTTCGAAATTCTAGGAATGCTGTCGAGTCAAAAGTCTTGTTCCGAATAATAATAGTCTGTGTAACTGAAGGTCGATAAGACTAAACCCACGGTTTGGGAACTATGAATGTTTTGGCTTAACCTATCTCCTCTTCATGGTTTTAGGGAGTTTTCGATAGTTGCCGCATCTATTTATTTATAAGTTTGCGAAAAAATTCAATTCAAGTATAATACAGATGTTTAATCGTAAACGATCTGTTGATCGTTTTCTAAAGAAGCTTACCTAACTGCTACAATTGCCTGCCCCTAAGGCGCACGCGAAATTAAGTGCGTAAATTTGCGAATCGTAAGCGCCAGAGCGTTGACTCGGATTGGTGCCTGCTGGCACTGTTTGACACAATTTTGTGAGTATTGTAGCCTTTGGCTGTTACAAACGTGCGTAAATGAATCGCCGGTGGAAACCGCAGCTGCAACAAGCCGCAGCGGTACCAACAGCAATGAAAAAGCGACAAACACATGTTGCGATTCTTGTGCGACTTTACATTTGTTGTGCCGCCTTTGTTAATAAACACTCATTTTTTAGGTTCCCTCCGCTCGTTGCCAAAGCGATCTGTTGAAGCTGCGTCTCGGCGTGCCCACCGGTTCTTTCACCGCACTTACAATGTGGGCAATATATGAGTTATTGCCACGGTTTGGACAATATGTCGCAACACATTTTCACATGTACAAGTGTACAAGCAACATTATAAACTTGCACGCAGATATGTTTATGTATTTGTCTGCGACGCTGCACATTGTAAGTGCCTCCGGCTGTGGCACGTTGCAGTAATTGTATCGGCGCTGCATTGTAAATGGCCGGTTTCCAGCTTCTATTTACACCGAAATATTTATTTATAGCTTTTGTTAGCTTGCCACACTTCGATTATGATGAATATATATTCAAATATATACTTTATTGTATTTCAAAACGTTGCGCAAAATGTGACACAACAATAGTGCCCGTAATCATAACAGTTAATTTGAGTTAGTTTTGCAAACGTTACGTGAAAGTGAGCACTCAGTAAAATCATGTAAGTGGTTGTTATTTTTGTTTGACATTACAACTAAGTCCAAGCACTCTCCCCAGTATCCAAACTTATATTTGGCCAACAGACCCATTATACGTTGTTGCCGAACTTTGTTAAGGGGGTATTCTAGTCTAGAATCAAATTTTGGGCAGTTTTTTGAATTTAATTTAAAAAAAAAACCAAAAAAATATTTTTACTATCCATTTCTTATGGTGTTTTTATTGATATCTTAAGAATACAGAAAAAAAATTTTACAAAAAAATATTTAAAATTAAAATAATTAGAGGGGGGTAAAGACAGGTGTAAAAAAATGGCGCATCATGGTGACATTGATCCTGACTCTCCTGATGGTCTGAAAAAAAAAAAAAAAAAAAATTTTTAATCAGTAAGGATGCTGTTATAGTCACTACCTCAGGGAATACGAAAACATTTTTTTTGTTTTTTATAAATGGCGACTGCCATTTTTTTCAGATTTTTTGAAATTCCTGAATTTTTTTTAAGTATTAAAAACAAAAAATTTTACACGATGCTGGTAGGAACGATAAAGGATTATATAAAGAAGGTTCACACAAAATTTCAAGTAAATCGGTTATACAGAACTTGGGATAATGCCGGTACCGTGTGGAAAAAAGTAGTTTTGAGAAAAACGCGTTAAAAAAGTGAGTAAAATTTCATGCAGTCTAAGTCATTTATTAATGCGCTAGGTACTGCGTCACTAAAGTGGCTGTGTCTCTTAAAATAATTTTAATTTTTAAAAATCCAGGATATATTCTTAAGGGTCTAAACTTTAAATATATGAAAAAAATCGAATTTTTCAAAGTTCTGGAGTAGAATACCCTCTTAAAGTCTCCAAATCGATCAGAAAATCATATATCTGAAAAACAAATTCATCAAACACAGCGAGGCAAAAATTTAAGTTGGAATACTATTTGTAGGTCTTCAAATACGCCAACTGAAAAATACTTAATGATCGGGAAAAACTCGCCTGGAACCGTTTTGCAAATGTTGTCCAAAATTTTCTAACAAACCATTAATCGAAAAATTACAAAGGCTTGATAAACGAACTTATAATGTCATTAAAGCATTGGGTTTTAATATGTCCATATAAATACATATGCGGGACTGTCATCATTAACATTTCTTTTAAGAAAATTTGGGTGCTGTGTTAACGAATAGATTCTCTAACCATAGCTGAAAATTTCGAATTTTGCTTAAAAAACAAGAGAAACCGTAAACTTGGTGCATTTTCTAGTATAAAAATATATATATACACTTGTGCTCACATAATTCTGTCTCTTATACACATCTAGATGTGTATAAGAGACAGATATAATGTAGAAATCCGATCTCAACAATATGTTCCGAAATTGGTAACAGTGTCTAACCTAATAGCCCTCAAAAATTCGACGAAAGAATTATTACACTTCAAGTTGTGATGAGTAATTTTACTTAAATTTGAATCCGACAACTCTATACATATGTAGACTATTAATTCATTGTTATTTTTAGTAAATCGCAAGTTTTATGATTTTATTACAAGTAAGACTTGTCAGTACATACAGGCAATATTAAACGTCTGAGCACATGAGTGCAATGATTATGATAGTTCTTCGAAATTTCATAACATATATTTTTCTTTAAATTAATTAAGAGTAAATTCTAAATAAAGGAATAAATATATCGAGGATTTTCTGTAAACGTTATCGTTATATTAAATTATTGCAATATTAAAAACTGGTTTGGTCAAATTTATACCAGTTTATAAGCCAACTATGCATCATTATTGACGCAACCGACATCTTTATTCAAGCTCCTAAAACTATGCAAGGTATATCAATGGAATCTATTTACGATTGAATAAATGTAAAGACGAGTTTCTGCACACATACAGAGCGGGTTTGTACGTACAAATGAATAATAATATTTCATTTAGTTTTAAAAGTGTTTATATCCTTAATTGAGTATATTAAGGGATCTTGTAACAACTAGAAGGAAACGTCGGAAACGTCGAAAACCCCATGAAATATATACATATATACAATTGTTCAGAATGACGAGCTCGATTAAGTCATGTCCGAATGAATATACGTACACTTGTCTTTCAGTTTTTATACTCTAGCAACCACTTGCTACAAAGTATTATAGTTTTGTTCACCTAATGGTTGAACGCATCACCTAAAACTAATCGATATAGATATAGGGTTATGTATGTAAGTATAAATGATCAGGATGACGAGAAAAGTTGAAATCCGGTTGACTGTCCTTCGGTGAAAGCTGGAAATTGAGATTGAAACTTGGTATCCAGGTTGCTTAGTATAAAAAAAGTTCGATTTCATAAATGAGTGTAATTGGACCGCTGCCACCCACACAAATCGGCATTAACTCAAAACACATAAAGCGCCATAACAAAGCACTGAATTGTGATAAAAAAAAACACTCATAGTTGGTGGAAGGGATCGCAAATTTTTTTTGAAAATGTGGGCGTGCCACGGCGCTCTAAATAGGTTTAATATATATCTCCTAATCAACTTAAGCTACAACAACCAAATTCGCCCAGCACAAATATTACAAGAACTCCTACCTATGATGTTAAAATGGACGAAATCGGATGAAAAACCCGCTTACTGCCCATGCTTACATATAACGGTACTGTTCAAAATTACTAAAAGCGCGATAAATCAAAAACCAAATGCGCCAGAGACGCGATTTTCCACTGGGATGGCAAGACTTTGTAGGAACCGGGATAAAAATTGCACGATATGCGTGGCACCGCCCACTTTTTGGTGAAATCCCATATCTCGGGACCCGACCGACAAATGTCGACAAAATGGTATACAATATTTTTTCATAATTCTATGTCAAATTGTGAAAATGAGTGAAATTGGACAATAATCACGCCTACTTCCCATATAACACAATAATAAATTCCACTGATTCTTTTACTTTCCAGTACACAAACCAAGAAGCAATTAATATAACGGGCTTAAACTTTGCACAACTAATTTCTTTAGTGTGTGCAACCTTATCCTTATCTCTTGAAGAAGCTGTTCATTTGTAGGATATGTAATCTCAGAAAATATGGCTATATTTGTAAGTAAATTTTAACTTAGTGAAATCGGCTAATAAGTCTTTAAATGCATTTTTCTCAAAACGCTATTTTCAGAGGGGGGAGAAAAATTTCCACGAAACCGTTGGGCTGATCGATTACACACGATATTCTTCTATAAATTTTACAGGTAGTGATCAAAATAAAATTGATTATTTGAAGTTTTTAAGTCACTTGGAAGTGTACATTCTTCCACAAAAAAAGGCTTTTCGGGAGGCCGACATTTTGCCCAAAAATCAGAAGTTTGACTAGGTGTATTGGTGTATTGAAAGTAATAATAGTGTTTTTTTTTTTCTTTTTATGCAACATATTTAAACAAAATATCGCGAATTTTAAGTTTTTTTCCTTCGTCCATGTTCCAAATAAGGGTTTTAACTCAGAAACGTATATTTTCACTTCAGATGATTCTGTAAGGAGTAATCTTTTTTTCTGCGGTCACCGGAAATGGCGTTACAATGGCCGAGTTTAAATATTTTTTGAAAAAGTTCATTATTTACCAATAAAAAATTCTGAAAAAAGACTGTTGTTCACCCGAGGATACCCATGTAACTCCTTAAATATAACTGTTTTTGACTTTAAAAATTTGGAAATAACCTTTTCAGAAACGCAATAGACATTTTGGTGCCCGGGTCCCTTCTCCTCAAATTTTTTATTAGAACGTTTATATTTTCATGAGACTAAATTTTTATTTTAACTCTTTCAACCTCGATTTACATTCGCCTCCTCGTTTTGATGACATTGAAGTTCTATATAATTTTTTCATAATCGATTTCACTCGGTTTTCAATCCGTCCTCGCCCATCGTGAGCTTCTTTCTAATAAGAGCTTATTTGCCGAAAGCTCTTTTCCTAGAAGCGACAATTGGTGGGAGCACAAGCAAATGAAGACATTTTTGAAGAGACTCAACGATGGGTAGGTTTTTATCAACGGGCTCACAATTTCAATTCTCGCACTTCATTTCGTGACAAATACTCCATGAAGAGATAGGTACGCTGTTTTCAACATAACTTTCCACCTGACTGGACAGAACGCGAAAATAGTATTTCAATTTTTCCAAAACAAGACAAGACAAACAGATTTAACGTGTACGCAACGCGTTTATTATGTTTGTGTTTGGCTTTTAAAATTAGTTATAAGAGTCCAGAAAAATTGTCAGCCATATTTGGGGCTTTGTCGTACCCTCTATTCCTATACGAGTCCATAACAAAATTAAAATCTCGAAGCCCCCATTTGTAATCGGCTTAAAAGACGTAGCGAAGTATAAAGCCTAATTTTCACTTTATGCGGTACAATCTTTGCAAAGTCATCGAAATGGAAGAACTTTTCGAGCTTAACATATCGCAACGTCGAAAATAGTTCTGAAGATTGTAATCCATTTGCTTTCTTCCTTTTAAAAGTGTAGCATTGTTGCTTGAGCGATGATACGTCCTGCTGATAGCAATGATAGTTATCTCCTTCAATTTTATATGTCGCTCTAGATGGATGATATTTTTTCCATAATCTTTCACTTTTTCGTATAATTTTCTCTAATGATCCGTTAAACCATATTCATGAAACAGTCGTGGTAGTAATGACTTTGACCAACAACCTAAATTACATATGCAGTATGGTAAAGAGTACAAGCCTTTACCCTCTTAGTAGTATATGTAAGCATCAAATGGCATTCTGTTATTACATGAAGGGGGTGGGTATTCTAGTCTAGAAATCAAATTATGGGAATTTTTTTGAATTTTATTAAAAAAAACCAAAAAATATGTTTACCATAATTTTTTTTTTTTTTTTTTTTTTTTTT